>NC_057732.1:55501162-55564180 GCF_004010195.1 Chiloscyllium plagiosum
CACGTCTGGGGGGAAATTGCGGTCTTTGAAGAAGGAGGCCATCTGGGTTGTACGGTTTTGGAACTGGTCCTCCTGGGAGCAGATGCGGCGGAGACGAAGGAATTGGGAATATGGGATGGCGTTTTTACAGGGGGCAGGGTGGGAGGAGGTGTAGTCTAGGTAGCTGTGGGAGTCGGTCGGTTTATAGTAAATGTCCGTGTTGATTTGGTCGCCCGAGATAGAAATGGAAAGGTCTAGGAAGGGGAGGGAGGAGTCTGAGATGGTCCAGGTGAATTTGAGGTCGAAGTGGAAGGTGTTGGTAAAGTGGATGAACTGTTCAATCTCCTCGTGGGAGCACGAGGCAGCATCAATACACTCATCGATGTAGCGGAGGAAAAAGGAGGTCAATAGCCTCTCTTACCATCCTTCAGTTAACTAAAGAAAATGATTGTGTCTTGGGAACTATTTATGATATTGTTTATATTGATGAATCCATTTACTTCCCAGAACGTGCTACAAGTGATTTGCAGGAAATGTGAAGGAAAGGGATTCCTTTGAACAAATTCACCACAAGGTATTGTTTAGTTTAGCAGCACCAAATTATTGGAATGTGCATTTCCAAATAATAAAACTAATGTCCCTTTAATTTCTATTTTGCCTGATATCAATCCACCAACATTAACGACCCCACCCCCAAAGTGATATTGTCGTTTTTCTCCATCTTCATTTCAGGAAGTTGCAGGCTTCTTGAACAGCTTGGTCAGTAATTTCAGTCCATCATTAACACAGATGGGCAAGTTGAGATTTCTCCAGACTGAATATTTCTTGAGACAGTAGAGTCCAATAAGAGGTTAGATGTCAAATGCTGCACTCATTTCAACCTGAGACAATGTGTTTGTTCAGCACTTTTCCATCCAGTCTATGAGTTCTGAACCTTTGAAGGTACAAACCCTTCCAATGCTTTACAGAAATTATAATCAAATGTAATTTACTAAATGTAAAAAGGGAAGTTTTCCTCATGTAATTAACCTGCAAAGATGTTGTTTCTGCAATTCACTTGGAGGTGTTTTTTCTGGAGTTGAAGTTTGGTTATGTTGTGATTTTTCTCACACACAAAAAAAGAGGCTATAAACAAATTACTAACTTAGTTATGAAGAAGCACAAGGTCATCACTGCACAGATCCTCAGATTCCTATTAAAGCAGGTTATGTCATTTCATCAATTAAGCTAACTGAAGAATATGTGTGAAACATTTTAAGTCTAATTTTAGCAAGAAGCAATAAATATTCAGGCAAAGGAATTATGGGTAAAAGATCAAAACAAAACACAATTAATGGTAACTGACCCAGCCAACTGACCCTTTCATGTCATGACTTTCCTTCAAATAAAAACATTTAGCTTATGGAGTCTGATCTCTCAAGACATTTTGAGAGAAAAATGTTCTCCATATAATATGTATTTGGTTTGGACTCCACAATTCCAAGTAAGCATTGTTTCTCATACTCAAAGTGTCAACAATTTTGAATCCATGTAATTTTATGATTTTAATTACATCATTTGGTAGAATGCATTATCATTTCACGCTGGGAGACTGAATTGTAAAATGCCAACGAGAAGCTGAGCACAGAAACCAAATGAAATGCACCCACTCAGGATCACCTTCAGAACTTCTAAATAGATAGCTTGCGGACTGGGACAGAGCTAGAACCGGGGTCTGCCCTCTGGGCCTGAAACATAAAGCCTAACCATCCCAGTTTGCAAATGTTAATCATTACAGCTATTGCCAAATGTTTCTAATTCTCATCAATTCCATTGTCACCAACCCTTACTGTTGGATATGTCTCTACCTGCACCTGATTAGCTTCATTTCTTGCTTGGTCACATTTCTTCCGATGTACTTCTGTTGCAAAGCTTAAGATTCTGAGACAGCCTGATCTCATCAATGTTGAAACACTCCTACAGAGTTTCAAATAAGGGCTCATAGCCTCATGATAAGGGAACAACTCTTTCAGGCTGAAAGGAGATTATTTCTTTACTCTTGGGGATTGCAATTCTTCGGAATTCTCTATGATAGAGAGTTGCCAATCCTCTGTCACTGGGTATATTAAAGGCTGGCATCAATAGATTTATAAACTTGAAGGGAACAGAGGGATTAAGCAGGGATCATGATCTTATTGAGATGCAGAGTAATCTCAATGGGCTCCACCTGCTCTCATCCCTTGAGTCCTTTCATGAAAAGGTTGGCCAGCATTATGAGTGTAAACACTTCTTTAGTTCCCTGCTGATATTAAAAATTTACAACCAATGAGAAGGCTTTCCTTTAAAAAGATATCTCAAGGCACCTCAGCTATTTGGTTAATCTTCAAACCATGCTGCATTATAATTGATCCATTAGTCAACATAATCTTACAGCAAAAAACAAGCACCTTAACTCTTAATCGTCAGAGTTGAGTGTGACATTTACCAGTGTTAGTGTGCCATCTGTATACAGTAATATGTTGCTGTTGAATTTTGTCTTCAATTTTTCATGAGCCCTAAGTACGAGACCATTGTCGATGCTCCTTGCACAAAGATTAATGTATTTGGTCTCAAATCCTTACCATGGTCCAGTACAAATGCACTTAAAAATGTTTTCAATGAAATTAATACCTTGGGTGATGTTCTGAGTAATGCCTCTCTGAAATGAATACAGACAATTCTGAGATCAATTCATAAAGATTCACCACCATTTGGAGACTTTGTTCTTTATCATTGATTTTATCAATGACCACATAAATCAAATCTCCACAGTTCCATCTATAGTCACCTGAGGACAATGTGTGTAAGTGAGATGAATGAGAGAGTCTTTGAATTTGGAAACAAACTTGAATTGCTGAGCTTGTATTACATGGCCTAAAGATAAATTGTTCCTGTGGAGTCCTGATTCAGATTGAAATTGGCCATTTTAAAGCAGATGCGGTAATTCACAACTTCTCAAATGTTTTACAACACACTCCAGTGTATAAGTTTAACCTTTATAGGTCACTGATGTTCTGTTTCTGTTTACTTAGCACCTATGTGTTCCCTGAGCCTGTTCTTCTGCAGAGCTCTGTAGCATAACAAAACTAATGAATGTCACTCGTATTGACCAGAGCTTTCATCAATCACTTTAGAAAAACTCCCCACCTTCACCAAAAGCCATGATGTTGTCGTTTTGGTCTGTTGAGAGTGTAAATGAAGTTTATATACATCTGTCCTAAATCAATGTAGAAGGATTCTGCATTGTTATTGATACCTAGTTTTCCTTCTCCCTTGTGGCAATAAAATGTTACAATTGCTTTAGAAGATCATTTTAACTAACTACACAAAAAAGTTAAATAGGATTCCTTATTTAATGTTCCTACATTATAGTATTGACTGCAAAAAAAATCTGTTGTTGGCTGTAAAGTGCTTTGTTCTAAGTTTTTGAAAAAGGAGCTATAAAAATGCACATCATAGAGTCATAGAGATGTACAGCACAGAAACAGACCCTTTGGTCCAACTTGTCCATGCCGACCAGATATCCTAACCAAACTAGTCCCATTTGCCAGCACCCAGCCCCTATACCTCTAAACCCTTCCTAACCATATACCCATCCAGATGCCTTTTAAATGCTGTACTCCATCACTTTCTCTGACAGCTCATTCCATACACGTACCATACACCATTCCATACACCCTGTGCGTGAAAATGTTGCCCCTTAGGTCCCCTTTAAATCTTTACCCTCTCACCATAAACCTATGCCCTCTAGCTCTGGGCCCTCCCACCCCAGGAATATATCTTGTCTATTTACCCTATCCATGCCCCTCATGATTTTCCAGACCTCTATAAGGTCACCCCTCAGCCTCAGACGCTCCAGGGAAAACAGCCCCAGCCTGATCAGTTTTGCTTTTCTTTCTTCTATTGTACAATGCAAATATTCACAAACAATCTACTCTGTATGAAAAAATTAGAATCAGATTGCCAACTTGTGTTGGGGAATTTATCGGTATGATTAATATACTTTTATAAACTTCAGCTGAATAGTTGGAACAACCTAATGCTTGTTTATTCAGTTGTTCAGGGTATGGTCAGTGGCTTTCATCATCATCATCATGTGAGCTCATTGCCTTCTCCATGATTCTAGCCTGAGCCACTCCTTTCATTTTCCAATAAATTCCTGCAATTTTCAAGCCACCTATTAGTGTAATTTTCTTATTTTAGTTCACTGAGATCTTCCCTTCATGACTTCCCTGTACTTGTCCATCTCTTCTTCAGAAGTACTCACCAAGTCTCTTTACTTTTTCCTCATTCTGTGACTGCCATTGACGTTAAGGCTACATTTGACCAGGTGGGAAATCAAGGAGCCCTTGAAACACAGGAGTTAATGGGTATCAAGGGAAATCACTCTGCTGGTTGGAGTCATGGGAGATGGTGGGGTGTTGGAGGTCAGTCATCTCAGCTCCAGGACATTTCTGCAGAGGTTCCTCAGGGACATATCTTAGGCCTAAACATCTTCAGCTGCTTCATCAGTGACCTTCCCCCCCCATCATAAAATCCAAAGTGAGAATATATGCTGATGATAGAACAATTTCAGTCCCAGTTATGACTCCTCAGATGCTGAAGCAGTCTATGTCCACATTTGGCAGGACCTATACAATATCCAGGCTTGGACTCATCATTGTCAAGTTTCCCCATCAACATTCAGTGACATTGCCAGCACTGAATCCCCTGCTATCAACCCATCTTGGGGATTATCATTGAGCAGAAACTAAACAAGACAAGCCAGATCGGTGCAGTGGCTAAAAGAGCAGGTCAGAGGCAAGAAATTCCAATCATGAGTAACTCACCTCCTGACTTCCCAAAGTATGTCCACCAGCAATAAGATGCACAACAGGCGTGTGATGGAATACTGCTCACTTGCCTGGATAGTTCCAAAAACACTCTGGAAGCTCAACAGCATCCAGAATGATGTAATACACTTTATCTGCACCCCATCCTTCAGCAGAAGTATTTATTCCCTTCACCATTGATGCTCAGTAGCATCAGAGTGTATCATTTGCACGATTCATTACAACAACTCTCCAAAGATCCATAGACAGCTTCTTCCAAAGCCATGACCACTTCCGTCTAGAAGAACAGGGCAGCAGATACATGGGAACATCAAGTTGCCCTCTAAGCCATTCACCATCCTAACTTGGAAATATATCATTGTTCCCTCACGGTCGCTGGATCAAACTCCTGCATCTCTCTCAGTAAGATCACCTCTTAGTATTCTTTGCTCAATTTCTCTTATCTTTCTTTGTATCTAAGAGCCCTCATTCCCGATACCATTCTAGTAAATCTCCTATGAACTCACTCCAGGGCTTGATTTTCCTTCCTTAAAAAAAGTGCCCAGAACTGGCGACAATACTCCAAACGTGGTCTGAACGTTGACTTGTTGAGGTGAGGGATCATTTCTTTGCTTTGATACTCTATGCCTCTATTCATAAACCCAAGGAACCCATAAGTCTTCTGAACAACTGTTCAATTTGCCTGGCCACTTTCAGGGAATCCTGCAGGTGAACACAAGGTCCCTCTGCTCCTGTACTCCATTCAGAGTTGTACCATTGAGCCTGTATTGTCTCTGTTTCTGCTCCCAAATGCATTGCCTCACATTTCTCTGCATTGAAATTTATCTGACAGATGTGCCCATTGAGCAACCTGTCAATATTCCTCTGACGTTGCTCAGCATCATCCTCACAATTTACTATTCCCAGCTTAGTATCATCTGCAAATATATCTTTTGGACAACTTCTAATCCATGCTGCTAAGGACCCATTAATCCCAAACATTTCTAATTTGCTAACCAACTTGTCATATGGCACTGTACCAAATGCTTTCTGAAAGTCCAAATATGTAGCACTGCTGCCTCACAGCAACATAGACCCGAGTTCGATTCCACTCACAGGCGACTGTCTGTGTGGAGTTTGCACATTCTCCCCATGTCTGTGTGGGTTTCCTCCTGGTGCTCTGGTTTCCTCCCACAATCCAAAGATGTGCAGGTTAGGTGAGTTGCTTATGGGAAATTGTCCCATAGTGTGCAAGGATGTGCAGGCTAGATAGATTAGCTACAATTAATGTGGGGTTATGGGGATGAGGTGGGTTTGGGTGGGATGGTCTTCAGAAGGTTGATGCAGATTCAATAGGCCAAATGACCTCCATCTGCATTGTGGGATTCTATAACTAAGGCAACTGGATCACTGAATAACATCCACAGCACTCCCCTCATCCACTACCTGTACCACATCAACAAAGAACTCAATGAAACTTGTCAGGCTAGATCTGCCCTTGGCAAAACAATATTGACTGTCTCATTAACTTATCTTCGTTCCAGTGTATGTTTATCTTCTCCAATATTATGGCTTATACCCATTTTCCATTCTCGATGTAAGCTGACAGGTTTGTTCTTTCCTGGGTTATCCTCTGCCCCTTTTGTAAACAACGGCATCACATGTGCAATCCTCCAGTCCCCCTGGACTAAGCCGGTGTTTCGAGAGGGCTGGAATATTCCTGTTATTGGCTCTGTGATTTGCTCCCTTACCTCTTAGCAATTAGGATGCCTCCCAGCTTGACTTGGTATATTCCCCACTTAGCCGTGATTTATTAAAGAAGTTGGATCACTTGTCAAGAGGAAGAAGGCGGCTTATGTTAGGATGAGGTGTGAAGGCACAGTTAGGGAACTTGAGAGTTAAAGTTAACCAGGAAAGATCTAAAAAGAGAGCTAAGAAGAGCCAGGAGGGGACATGAGAAGTCATTGGGGATAGTATCAAGGAAATCCCCAAGGCTTTCTATAAGTATGTCAGAAATAAAAGCATGACTAGGATTAGATTAGAGCCAATCAAGGATTGGAGAAAGTGAGGACTGCAGATGCTGGAGATCAGAGACGAGAGTGTGGTGCTGTAAAAGCACAGCCGGTCAGGCAGCATCCAAGGAGCAGGAGAATCAACATTTTGGGCATAAGCACTTTCTGATGAAGGGAGGATGCCCAAAACATTGATTCTCCTGCTCCTCAGATGCTGCCTGACCAGCAGTGCTTTTACAGCACCACACTCTCGACACCAATCAAGGATAGTAGTGGGAGGTTGTGCGTGGAGTCAGTAGGTGGGGAAGCACTAACTTAATATTTTTTGTCAGTGTTCATAGTAGAAAAAGACAATGTTGTCGAGGAGAATACTGAGATACTGGCTACTAGACTAGACAGGATTGAGGTTCATAAGGAGGACGTGTTAGCAATTCTGGAAAGTGTAAAAATAGGTAAGTCGCCTGGGCCAGATGGGATTTATCCTAGGATTCTCTGGGAAGCAATAGGATTGAGGTTCACAAGGAGGCAGTGTAAGCAATTCTGGTAAGTGTAAAAATAGGTAAGTCCCCTGGGCCAGATGAGATTTATCCTAGGATTCTCTTGGAAGCCAGGGAGGAGATTGCAGAGCCTTTGGCTTTGATCTTTAGTATAGTGCCAGAATACTGGAGGATAGCAAATGTTGTCCCCTTGTTCAAGAAGGGGCGTAGAGAGGAGAATACTGAGATACTGGCTACTAGACTAAACAGGATTGAGGTTCATAAGGAGGAGGTGTTAGCAATTCTGGAAAGTGTAAAAATAGGTAAGTCCCCTGGGCCAGATGGGATTTATCCTAGGATTCTCTGGGAAGCCATGGAGGAGATTGCCGAGCCTTTGGCTTTGATCTTTATGTCGGCATTGTCTACAGGAATAGTGCCAGAAAACTGGAGGATAGCAAATGTTGTCCCCTTGTTCAAGAAAGGGGGTAGAGACAACCCTGGTAATTATAGACCAGTGAGCCTTACTTTAGTTGTGGGTAAGGTGTTTGAAAAGGTTATAAGAGATAGGATTTATAATTATCTCGAAAGAAATAAGTTGATTCGGGATAGTCAACATGGTTTAGTAACGGGTAGGTCGTACCTCACAAACCTTCTTGAGTTCTTTGAGAAGGCAACCAAACAGTTGGATGAGGGTAAAGCAGTTGATGTGGTGTATATGAATCTCAGTAAGGCATTTGATAAGGTTCCCCACAGTAAGCTATTGCACAAAATAAAGAGACATTGGATTGAGGGTGATTTAGCGGTTTAGGAGTTGGCTAGCTGAAAGGTGTTGGTTGATGGGAGATTTCATCGTGGAGTTCAGTTACTAGTGGTGTATTGCAAGGATCTGTTTTGGGTCCACTGCTGTTTGTCATTTTTATAAATGAAGACAGAGGGTGTTGGTTGATGGGAGATGTTCATCGTGGAGTTCAGTTACTAGTGGTGTATTGCAAGGATCTGTTTTGGGTCCACTGCTGTTTGTCATTTTTATAAATGACCTGGATGAGGGGGTAAGAGGATGGGTTAGTAAATTTGCAGATGACACTAAGGTCGGTGGAGTTGTGAATAGTGCTGACGGATGTTATAGGTTTCAGAGGGACATAGATAAGCTGCAGAGCTGGGCTGAGAGGTGGCAAATGGAGTTTAATGTGGAAAAGCTTGAGGTGATTCACTTTGGAAGGAGTAACAAGAATGCAGAGTACTGGGCCAATTGAAAGAGTCTTGGTAGTGTAGATGAGTAGAGAGATCGCGGTGTCCATGTACATAGATCCCTGAAAGTTGCCACCCAGGTTGATAGGGTTGTTAAGACGGGATACGGTGTGTTAACTTTTATTGGTAGGGGGACTGAGTTTCGGAGCTATGAGGTCATGCTGCAGCTGTACAAAACTCTGGTGCAGCTACATCTGGGGTATTTCGCGCAGTTCTGGTCACCACATTACAGGAAGGATGTGGAAGCTTTAGAAAGGGTGCAGAGGAAATTTACTGGGATGTTGCCTGGTATGGAGGGAATCTTGAGGAAAGACTGAGGGACTTGAAGCTGTTTTCAATACAGACAGGTTGAGACGTGACTTAATTGAGATATATAAGATAGGGTGGACAGGGAGAGCCTTTTTCCTCAGATGGCTTTAAATTGAGGGGTGATTGATATTGGACAGAAGTCAGAGGTAGTTTCTTTACTCAGAGTAGTATGGGCATGGAATGCCCTGTCTGCAACAGTAGTGGACTCGCCAACTTTAAGGGCATTTAAATGATCATTGGATAGGCATGTGGATGATAATGGAACGGTGTTGTTTAGATGGGCTTCAGATTGGTTTCACAGGTTGGCACAACATCAAGAGCCGAAGGGCCTGTACTGCGCTGTAATGTTTTATGTGCTGTCACCGCTCCCTTCATATTTGTCACCTGCAACCATACAGATTGTAATTCAGGAACTGCATCTCATTTAAGGGCAATGATGCTATCTTTGATCAAGACTGCTCCACCTCCTCCCTTTTCACCCATCCTGTTTCTACTAAACACCTTGTAATCCAGGATAGTATACACTTCTGTTCTGTCTTGACGTATATTTCTGTCCATGTTATTATATCATATTACCATGGAGCAATTTCAGCCTCCAGTTCCCCACTTTTATTCACTGTACTGTGCATTTACATACATACATAACCCTGCCCTTATCTCTTTCTTGCCTGTTGGAAGGTGACAATTTCCTTGCTCAATGTTAAAATACAAGCATTCCCTCTCTTCCCTTTCATCTTTCCCCACCTTCTTTACTTTGTCTCTCTGATCTTACCAAAATTTGGCCCATGAGTCAACCCACCTCCCCTCCTCCTACCGCCACTACACTCTTTATCTTCTCAGCCAGTAGATTAGTTCCATTTCTGCTCGTGAAGCCCATTACTTCTGAACAGCTTTCTCCTTTCCCAAAGGTGATCCCAATGCCCCAAAAACTCTGAACCCATCCTTTATGCACTGCCCCTTGAGCCATGCAATTACCTTCCCAATCCACCTCTGCCTAAATGATGAAGCTTGTGGCCCAGGTAGTATTTCTGAGATAATTACCCTGGAAGTACTGTGTTCCAGCCTTTCCCCTCATTCCTGAAACTGATCCCATAAGACCTCCAAGCTGTCCTTCATTATATTGTTTGTTCCTACATGAACCACAACCATTGCATGTTCACCCTCCCTTTCCAGAGGCTTATTCATTGTTCTTTGACAGTGGGTCTTCAGCAATCCTCGAAATCATGATGAGGGAGCTGACTCCTCCCAGAATCCTCCTCAGCCACTTGTCACTACAGGCTTCAAGATCTTTGTAATTTGACTCCTTGAGTTTTTTATTCACCCTCCCATTAGCAACTGAATCACCCTCTAAACATCACCTTTGTCAATTCATTGTTTCCTTCTGAAGATATTGTACTTCCAATGTTCTAACTTTCATCTCATTAAAATGTTGGGAGTGCTCCTGCACAGAGGAAATCTCATTGTGGTCAGAATACTGTCTCACTGCCCTGTGGCACTTTGAGTTTTAATGAGAGTCTGGTGCAACCTTCCAATTATTGATAGCCCATGGATGTAACAGACTGAGATTTGGCTGTAAACTAAACTGATGAGAAACGTTGGGTTTTTTTTTACAATCAGCTGGGATTGGGACGAATATGAATATTAGATATTGGAAAAATGATCTGGAAAGAAAGTTCAAAGTTTGAGTCACATTTATGGATATGTGCGCCACACATTCAGGATTCTTGATAAAAAACTCTTCAATTCCTGTTATTCAAGAAAAACAAATAGGAGTATTTCCATATATCCATTTTGAAATACCCTGAATATTTCATTACATTAGAAGTGCAGTATAAATATATGCTTTTCTCATAGTTGTCATCATCATTCCCCTATGTAGTAAATCAGCCGATGAACAAAACATAGAATTATGGAAATATTAAACTACAGAAGGAGACAATCAACCCAAGTCTATGCCAACCCTTTATATTTTTGGTCCCAGTTCCCCTCCCTTTCCACAAGTTTGCAAATTTTAAATCCCCAGGATTGAATTTCTCTCTGCCTGCTCTCAGGTTGTCCATTCTCGATACAATGCATGCTGCCTGAACAACTGATTTCTGATTTATGTTTTGGATCTTTTCCCAATTACACTAAATCTGCATCTTCTGACGTGCAATATCCTGTGATATGAATACACTGATGATGTAAATGTTGCTGCTGTTCTTACAACGGGAGGGTAGGGCAGAGCAAAGAATAACATACTCATATCTTGAAGATGAACAGAAGAAAAGTCTAAGAATTGATTTCAATGAAATGTATGTCTGAGTATGAATAAAGAGCCTGTGCTACTGAACAGGTAGTTACTCAAGGATAAGGACAAAAATGGAATGCTAGCTACTCAAAACAGTAGAAATCCAGCACAAAGTGCAGCCTCTAAGATCCCCAGTGTAGACACAAACACCTGGGAGGACCCCGAAAATATAAGATCCATCAATTCACAAACAGCGGACAAGACTCTAGGAGAAGCTCAATCCAAGGCAGTTCTCTTATCTCACAGTTGGGAACAATTTCTTCCATTAAATAATGTTTTGAACAACTCTGTCACTCGAGTGCCCATCTGTGTCCAATCACCCAATTGCTAAAGATTCAGGAGGCACTATTTCGGCAGTATCTTGGGTAAATGCCTAAAACAAAGTTAACTCCTCTGTTCATTCAAAAAGAAACTAATATCTTTTAAATGACCTCTCCATAGAATTTGTTTGAGGTATACAGGAGGATAAAAGTACTGGAGTCAACAAAAATCACATTGGTTGCTTGTTCCAGTTAAGTATAAATTCAAAACAGCAGGCATGCCATCCCCATCCGCACATTCATGGCCATCTCCTCCACCCTACATTCCCTTCAGCCAGTACCTCTCTTCCCACCTGACCATCTCAGAGGGCTGCAGCTGGGGACCGCAAATTAGTACGCCTCCGAATTTGCAGGATTTGTTTTGGCCCCTTTGATTGGTACAGTGTCAATTCTGGAAACATCTGCTTCTGGTCAGTACATCTCAACACAAATTAATTCACTTTCACTCTAAAAAGTTTAATGTTAGAGAGGTTAGTGAAGAAGCAGCAGTGGGTTTAAATAGAAAAAAACTGAAGCAGTGCAGCATGATACAGCAATATTCCAGTGGGAAATATTTATCCTTTGAAATAACCCACATGTACTGTTAGTACATGAACACTTAACATGAAAGTATTTGTTCTTGTCACCAGGGAAGACGTGTATCTATATATCTAGTGAGATACACACACTGAAATCAATAATTGACATTCTCAAAGAAAAACCATTTTAGGAAACTATGTATCTTATTGAACTTTTCATGTGGTTCTATTAAGATATATTTTGATTATACAGAGTATTTCATGTTGACAGATTATGTTTCTAATGCACTGTTACACAACATAATGTTATCATGAAATGTCCTTTCCTATTACTACTGTTCAGATTCAAGTGCCATCAGGAAAGATAGCAGTTCAGAGTTGGATCTTTCCACAGAAAAGAAATGAATTAGTCCGCAGTTCCTTTACTGAACCTTCTGGCAGTTTGAGAGGATTGGCATTAACAGAAGCTTAGCAAGCTGTTTATCGAGTGCAAAACCTTTCAGATACAGATGATACACACTGTGCTAAGGAGAGGGAAGAAAAACGAACACAACTTAAAAGTTATATTTATCGTAAGCTGAGTCCTGAGCAGGAGAAATTGACAACACTGTGTATTTCTGGCCTTCCGCACTGCAATATAACACCTAAATTATTAATAGCAATATGTGGCTCAGGAAGAAAACCACTGAAGAATACATGAGTTGTATTGTGTGGAATACTGATCACCTCAATATACACATCGAAGGACAAGAACAACATTGTAGCAATCCAGGTTTTTCAGATGAAATAACTGAGCTCAGTCAGGCTAAATACAAACAAGAAAGCAAATCACTGATTTGCCGCATGGCTGTTCATATTTAGAAGGAAGGGGCATGGAGTGCAAATTAAAACGTGGTTTATTTTGTTTAGTCCATAGGCTCATACACATGAAAGTTGTGGCTCTGTTTCTGCCATTGCTACTGTAGCTCCACTTCCTTTACGTATTAGGTGTTCTTAGGTTTCTGCTGTTGAAAGAGACAACCAGGAAAGAATATAAAGTCAATATAAAATGAATCACAGCACAAACTGGAAGAACAACATCTTCTCTTCAGACTAGACACTTTACAGCCTTCTGAATTTAATATGGGTCAAAGAACCTAGAAAAGTATGGCACAGAACAGGCCCTTTGGGCCCCGATGTTGTGCCGAGGATTATTCCTAATCTAAAATAAAAAAATCTAACCTATGCACCCCTCAATTCACTGCTGTCTATGTGCATGTCCAACAGTCGCTTAAATGTCCCTAATGACTCTGCTTCCACCATCACCACTGGCAACATATTCCATGCATTCACAACTCTCTGCATAAAGAATTTTCCTCTGATGTCTCCTCTATACCTTCCCCCTAATATCTTCAAACTATAATCCCTCATGCCAGTCAATCCTGCCCTGGGGAAAAGTCTCTGGCTATTGACTCTATCCATGCCTCTCATTACCTTGTATACCTCGATCAGGTCACATCTCTTCCTCCTTCTTTCCTGAAAGAAAAGTCGGAGCTTAGTCAACCTCTCTCGTAAGACAAGCCCTCCAGTCCAGGCAGCATCCTGGTAAACCTTCTTTCCCCCATCTCCAAAGCCTCTGTGTCTTTCCTATATAAGGGCAACCAGAACTGGACACAATATTCCAAGTGTGGTTTCACCAGGGACTTGTAGATCTGCAGCAAAACCTCGCGACTCTTAAACTCGATTCCCCCTGTTAATGTAAGCCAAAACACCATATGCTTTCTTAACAACCCTATTCACCTGGGTGGCAATTTTGAGGGATCTATGTACTTGAACACCAAGATCCTGCTGTTCCTCCACACTGCCAAAAATCCTGCCTTTAATCCTATATTCAGCATTCAAGTTCAACCTTCCAAAATGCATCACTTCATATTTGTCCAGGTTGAACTCCATCTGCCAATTCTCAGTCCAGCTCTGCATCCTGTTTATGCTGTGCTGCAATCTGCAACAGTCCTCGATACTATCAATGGCACCTCCAACCTTTGTGTCATCAGCAAATTTACTAACCCACCCCTCAACTTCTTCATCCAATTCATTTATAAAAACTACAAAGAGCAGAGGCCCAAGAACAGAGCCCTGTGGGACCCCACTCAACACTGACCTCCAGGCAGAATATTTTCCATCTACAACCACTCTCTGCCTTCTGTCAGCCAACCAATTCTGAATCTAGATAACCAACACTCCCTGTATCCCACAATTCCTGACTTTATGAATGAGCCTACCATGGAGAACCTTATCAAATGGCTTGCTGAAGTCCATATACACCACATCCATTGCTCGACCTTCATCAACCTGTTTCGTCATCTCCTCAATGTACTCAGTAAGATTTGTGAGGCATGACCTTTCCTCACAAAGCCATGCTGACTGCCTTTAATCATGCTATGCTTTTCCAAACAGCCATAAATCATTTTCCTCAGAATTCTTTCCAAAACCTTGCTGACCACAGATGTAAGAGTTCAACATTTTAAAATTGTGAACTAGCTCCCATTCCTTTCCTTTCTTTTAGGGGTCATAAAGTGTAGTGCTGAAAAAGCACAGCAGGTCAGGCAGCATTCGAGGAGCAGGAGCGTTGACGTTTCGGGCACAAGCCCTTCATCAGGAATGTGATGACATTCTGCCTGCCTGACCTGCTGTGCTTTCCCATAGTCCTGATGAAGAATGTATGCCCAAAACTTTGACGCTCCTGCTCCTTGGATGCTGCCTAACCTGTTGTGCTTTTCCAGTGTCACTTTTTGACTCTGATCGTCAGCATCAGCAGTCCTCACTTTCTCCTTTATTTTCAGTTTACTTGTTACACTCTCTGTCACCAATTCCTCTCTTCCCTCCCCAACCCCAGTGGGACTGTCCGCTCTTTCCAGTCTGGCAGTTAGATACACCACTGTTCTGCTATTCTGACATTCCGATCACCTAACCTGAACTATTATCATGCTCTCTCCGCCAGCACTCTATATCCCGCCCACTATTGCATGAATGCTGTCCCCTCCACACTTCACATCAGCTCTGATGAAAAGTCATCAAGACTTGAAACATTAGCTTGCTCTCTCTCTCTCTCTCTCTCTCTATGGATACTGCCTGACCCCACTATGATCTCCAGCATTTTTTTGCTGCAGATGCTGGAATCTGTACTGAAAACAATGTGCTCTTAAAGAATATTTGTCACACAATAAGTTTAAGCAATCAAATAAATCTGGACATAATGTGTAGATTTCATTACAGATGGGGCTTTATGTTACACAAAAGGTTGGGAGTGTTAGGAAAAACAATCTCTAGAGTTTTGGAGAAATCATACTGAAAGCATTGAGTGTTGCAATTTTCTATGTTTCTACCTGTATTAGTCACAGGGTAGAGGATTAAATATAAATGGGAAAATAATACTGGACTTATTGTGCTAGGTTTGATTCATTGGAGTGGGAGAAGGTTGGCTGTGTTTAATGAAATCTATAAATTATAACATTCCAAAAAAATCTCTTTGCTAATATTGAGCAATAAAATGACCATTTAATCATTATCATTCAACACCAAATGATTACATATTCGCAAAGAAAATCTAACATAATATGTCCTTTAAAGGGTAGTCTTTGCCATTTATCTTTGATTGTCTTTAGACAATCACTTTCCTTCAGCACTGTTCAGTGTCCCATACTTCAGCCAGACAGTCATTTTGGATGTAGCTGTAGCTGAAGTCTGCTTTCTTTTGTAGGTTAAAATCATTGGCTTTATTTGTGCTTGTCCTTTTGAACCAGCTTTCAACATGGAATAAATGAATTCTTGTTGCAAAAAATCTAATACAAATTTATAAATCCAATATCTATGAAGAAATTTATCATTGTACCACACATCACCCACAGAAGCGTGAGAATACAAATAAAGGAATTATGCAAATTTACAGTCGAGAAAGAATATATTTGCTTTAACTTTTGGAAAGAACTAACCACTCGATCCCATTTTGATGTTTTTCTCCTGTGTTGATTTTTAAAATTTTCTTCTCACAATATTTATCTACTTACCTTTTAAAATCAATCACAAATTCTACTTCTGACTGAGTAATAGATGCCTTCACATCTCTACAAGGCTCTCTCTTCCTCCTTCTGGTGATGATATTTAGCTAATGTCCTTGAGCTACAGTTCACTGACCAACCGAGATGATCTCAAAAATTGATTTCATCAAAATGCCTCTTAGTCACAAATAGCTTCATATGATTTCTTCAACTTACTCTGCTTTAATGAAAAAGTTGTAATGCGTCTTGTTTTTCCACACAGCTAAAGTTCACCGTTCCTGGTTTTATCTCCTTTGTACCCTATCCATGACTCAAAGATGCTTCCTTAAGTGCATCATCCAAAATTGGACTCAACATGCTATTGTTATCCACTAACGATTTGGACACATTTCCTTGTTTGCTTTTGCTCCGAGATAGCAAGTGTATTTTTATAACACTATCAACATCCATTGCTTTCACATTAATTAGAATCAGCTTTCCTAAGAATTTGAATGGATTTGTCTGCATAGACAAAGGGAATATTGGACCACAAAAATACAATCAAGGGGCAAGAGTAGACCCAAAAACAGAAATTGCAGGTAAAGCTCAGAATTGTCCAGTTCTGAGGAAGGGTCACTCGACCCGAAATGTTAACTTTGATTTCTCTCCACAGATGCTGCCAGACCTGTTGGGCTTTTTCAGAAACTTCTGTTTTTGTTTGATTTCCAGCATCAGCAGTTCTTTCCGGTTTGTTTTAGTAAGAGGAGGCTATTCCGTCTATCTTGCGTGCTCTGCTATTAAAAACCACTATGACTTATGATTATAAATTCAAATCCACATTAATACTAAGACATTATACCATTCAACTCTTTGCTTTAACAAGGACTTAAAAAGAACTTTGTTTCCATCATTTTTCAGGAAAAGAGTTCCAAAGACTCATAATATTCTAAGGCAAATATTTCACCTTATCGCTGGTTTAAATGGGTGACCCCTGTTTTTTAAACAGTGACCCCTAATTCTGGATTCCTCCGTAAGAGGAAACATCATCTCCACATCCAACTTGTTAAAACCACTCAAGATGCTATGTTTTGTAATAAATTGCGATGAACTTGTTAATAATGGAAAAATAAGAACCAACATTAAACCCTTTGCAATGACAGTTTAAGCATCTGAGGATTCTTAATCTTATAGGGAATTCTAAAGGATTCTAAAAAAATATAGTTATTCTAAAGGATGCAGTTTAACAATCCACTAAACAATGCATTTTAGATTCTGTAGGTTATAAACAAATCTCACATGGAAATTGGTTGTAATGATATTGAAACACGGCCTTCTTAAACTAAACTGTTTGCAAACTGTGGGAACAGATGGTTTTTTTTCCTTTTGTAGGCTTTCACCTGTGAACAGAACTGTTTCTAATAGCAGGATCTTGGTTTCTGTGTCAATCCTATAATTACAGATTGTGATAAGGATGAGTACCCATGAATGCAGTCGCTGGTCATCTGTAGCAGATCTGATTCTTCTTGATCTCATCCTCTTAAAAATATGACCTTTGCCAAGACCCTCCGTGAGCCATTTACCGTCTGCGCAGGAGGTGTGACTTACTTTGCCAATTCTTTCAACACGAGGCTTTTAGCATAATTAAAACACTTTTAGTTCAATTGACCCAGGTTATCAAAACCACATCAACAACCTTTAAACTTCCTTTTGATTTTGAAGAACAATTTTCATGAAATTGAGATTTGAGTAGATGAAAGAAAGAAGGCGGCCTAATAATTTAGTAATTACTTAAACTCCCATTGTCAAATTTCAAATGTTAGTCCCAGGTCGTCTGATCAGGCAGACTCTCTTGGATTAAATACAGATGTTTCTGGCCTCACTCCAGATGGAGTGACAAATGGCAGAAAAGTGTTTCAACAAGGAAAGAAACAAAAAGAGTTGGAACATTGAATATTTTTAATGCAATCATGGTCACTCAATACTGATCTCAGTACCAATCTTGGCCTGTGTCAATGCGGAACATTCAATTTCTGTCATAAGATGTGTGAAACTAATGGAAATTGGCAAGAAATGAAAGAAAATATTGTTAAATAAAACTTGCTGACAGGAATTAATTACAGGTTCTTTTCAATAGCCAGAAGGTTGGATCCTGCATACAGGGTGCAGGGTGCAGGGTTTCAAATTTACAGTTTGGCTGCTATAGACATTTCTCAGTGAGAATGGAATTTGAGGGAGAAGCTTAATAGGCAGCTGATTCACACTCACCTGTTTACACTGTTGTCCAAGAGAACTATCCCCTACATTATTGTTTCTCATTTCTGTTAGTGAAAAGGGTATGGTTGTTTGGTAATGCTAAAAAATAGATGTGTCACCAAAAGCTTTATGTCTTTGTGACTCAAAGCCTGTGTGGGAGAAATGGGTTCCATTTTGACAAAGAACAGTTCAGCACAGGAACAGGCCCTTTGGCCCACGAATTACACCTTTTCAAAATTAAAAACCTTCTCTGCCTCTATGTGGTCCATCTCCCTCTATTCACTACCTATTCATGTATCTGTAAAGATGCCTCTTAAACGCTGTGAGATTGTATCTGCCCCCACCATTTCCTTTGGCAGCACATTCCAGGCACTTACCACCCTCTGTGTAAAAAAACCTGTCTCTCTCATCTCCTTTAAACCTACTCCTTTTTACCTTAAACATATGTCCCCTTGTAATTGACATTTCCACACTAGGAAAAAGACTGACTATCTATTCTATCCATGTTTCTCACAACTTTGTAAACTTCTGTCAGGTTGCCCCTTAGCCTCCGACATCTAAATGAAAACAACCCCAGCTTGTCCAATCTCTCCTCAGAGCTAATACCCTCTAAACCAGGCAACAACCCAGTAAACCGTTTCTGTACCCTATCCAAGGCCTCCACATCCTTCTAGTAGTTTGGCAATCAGATGTGTACAAATGTGTTCTATAAAGCTGTAACATAACTTGCCATTTTTTTGTACTCTATATCCTGAATAAGATACTTTGAGGAGATGGTGGTGATGTGGTGATATCAATGGAAGCTGGTCTCAGTAATGATTCCTGATGAAGGGCTTCTGACTGAAACGTCAATTTTCCTGCTCCTCGGATGCTGCCTGACCTGCTGTGCTTTTCCAGGACCACTCTATTCTAAACTCTGGTTTCCAGCATCTGCACTCCTTGTTTTACCTCAGTAATGATGATGAGACTATTGGTCCTGCAGTCATGGCCCCATGGTTAAAACTGCAAGTTACAAAGCTGTTTTTACTCTCTCAGTGCAGATTCAAATCTGCACACTCCTTCTGATATCAACCCACCACCTGGAGAAGTAATTGACAATGCAGCTATCAGTGCTTGTCTTAAAAACTCATCTGAAACTTCCTCATAAGCCACTCCGATCAAAGGCAAGTAGTGATGGGTAGCTAGTTAGACCTTGCCAGTGACACTCACCCGAAGAAAGAAGTCATTCTGAAGAGCTGTTTAGTATTGAATGGAATTATCCTACCCAGAAAGAAAATTGCCCATTTGATATTTACTACATTTATAGGAGATGTGTGATCCCTATCACACTATCCCCTAAGTCAGACTGTGAAATGGCAGTGCATCAGTGATATGACAGGCTGTCCCCCAGAATGGAAAGCAGCAAATTTACACCTGTGATTTTCCACTTGATAAACTCTCAATAATAGCACAGCCTGTGGGAGAGAACCAACAGATGCTTCATATCCCTCCAGGAAGTTTGGAACTCAAATACTCACTGTCAACTGGCGAAACAGCAGGGAGTTCATGTTTGTTTCAAGATCAGTCTGAGCTATGGAAAGAACTCAATGTGAAACCTGGAAAAATGAGCTGTAAAAATGGTAAAATAATTGATCTGAAACCTATGATACTTTTACACGTACAGTAGATGAAATATCCTTTAAAAATATTCTGGTGAATTATAGATGAAGGTCTGAAAGTTGAGTTACCTTGAGGACTTGAGCAGGTGTTGCTTGCTGCCAGCTCTCTCATACGCTTGAGTCATTTCTGAGTGACCTAGGAACAAGCAGCACACGTCCCTGAAAAAGAATGATAGATGACATGTAATAATATGTCAAATACAAGGGTTGGTTTTGATTTGCATTTGATCTCTCTGTCAAAATTGATTTGAAAGATGAAATTGTGATTTTTTTTTACCATAAGGTATCTTAATTTCATTTATTGTTATCACATGTACCTAAATATAGTGAAAAGTTTTGTTTTGAATAGTACAGGCAGATCATAGCAAACAAGGACATACAGATTGTAGGGTGCTTAGACAGAGCGAGGGACACAGGGTTACTGCTGTATAGGAGGTGCACAAAGCAAGATCAACATCAGATTTGATATTCAAGAGATCCATTCATCAGTCTAATAATCAACTGGAAGAAGCTGTCCCTGCTGGTGCGTGTGTTCAAGCTTCTGTATCTTCTGCCTGATGAAAGAGGTTGGAAAAGATTATTACTGGAGTGGGAGGGGTCTTTGATGATGTTGGCAGCCTTTTTGCAGCAATGAGAAGTTTAGGTGGAGTCCATGGACAGGATGTTGGCTCCTGTGATCATCTGGCTGTGTTCACAATGTAAAATTTTTGAATTATAATTATTGTTGTTATAGGGAAACTGTATGATACAAGTGACAAGCGTGACAAATAACCAGATAATGGGGTTTAGGGTTTGGGACCAGCTGAGAGCAATTCTATAAATTGTAGCATAAAACCATTACTCTGCTTGCACAGGTCAACAGGAACTCAGTTTAGTTTCATAGTGAAAAGACTGAAAAATGGTAATGACTCCTGTCTATTGTGCTCATTCTGGTCACACCTTCCATGTCCCATCTACTCAGTGAAAGCTGTCCCAATGTTCTTGTCTAAGGGCACACTTACACTACAGTGTAGGATTTGCTGTGCTGGAAATTAACAGGCTGTGCTTTGAAGATATGTGGTTGAGGCATTCTTAACGGGACTGTGCAATGAAACCACTGGTTACAAATAACAGAGGGATGGAAAAGGGAACATCGGGCCCTACTCTACCAATTTATAATCCAAGGGAAAGTTCTATGCAAATATTATCTAGCCCTCAACAAAACATTAAAGACCCAAAGAATATATGTTTTAAACAACATTCACCTTTAATTTTCAAATGCAATAACTGCGCACTCCCTCTATGAATGAAAGAACTACACTCCAATTATAGCTTTTTGAATCTGTTCCTGTGACGTACTTTGGGGTTTGTTCATATTTTAAGAAGACTATTTAATTGTACATTATTATTTTACTTGTGTTGAGTGGATGTGATGTCTTGAATATTGTAAACAGCTTGGCCTGGAATTAATTCATGGTAACTGCATGAAACATTAAGGCTGAGATCCAGAGAGCTCTGACCGTTTGCATTGATTTCATCTCCAGGGTTTTTAAATTCAGTTCACCCAACAGGCCAAGCCACTGCCTTTCATTTCCAATGCTGAGACTGCATACACATTCCCATTTTCTGCCCCCCAGTTAAATCTTCAACAGCCCATTTCTACTTCTTCACCTTGTCTTATAGGTAATTACACAGCTGAGATGAAGGTGCAAGGATCAGGTCTAATATAACCAGCAAAGGATTCATCAGTTCCACATGCAAAGTGAATAGGATTGGCAATGCTAGACCTGTGGATATATATATATATATATTTATCGAGGGATAGTGTTGGAGTATTGGTTTGCAATAGTGTTTGGGAACATTATTTATTTGTGATGAATGAGTTCCTTTTTATTTAGAATTATTTAAACATCTAGGACAAGAGAGTTTTGAGAAGATTTGTAGCTCAGGTTGTGGTTCTGGATGTAGGTTTGCTCACTGAGCTGGAAGGTTCATTTTCAGACGTTTCATCATGATACTAAGTACCATCGTCAGTGAGCCTCCAGACAAAGCCTTCGTTCGGAGGCTCACTGACGATGTTGCCTAGTATTGTGACGAAACACCTGAAAATGAACCTTCCAGCTCAGCGAGCAACCTACATCCATCGAGGACATGTTTAAGCAGCTTTCTATTCTTAAAAGGTTAAAGGTGGCCTGATAGAGGTTTATAAAATCATAAAAGGGAATGGATATGATAAATAGACAAGATCTTTTCCCTGGGGTGGGGGAGTCCAGAATTAGAGGGCATAGGTTTAGGGCAAGAGCAGAAAGATATAAAAGGGACTTAAAGGGTGGTACGTGTATGGAATGAGCTGCCAGAGGAAGTGGTGGAGGCTGGTACAATTACAACATTTAAAAGGCATCTGGATGGGTATATGAATAGGAAGGGTTGAGGGGGATATGGGCCAAATGCTGGTAAATGGGACTAGATGAATTTAAAATATCTGGCCTGCATGTATAAGTTGAACCAAAGGGTTTGTTTCCGTTCTGCACATCTCTATGACTCTGTGGATAAAATTAAGGAACATTAATTGGCTGAACTGCTATCATAAACCACAACATGTGCAACAAAGTATTTTCCTTGTGATTCTTTTAGCCTTCAGCAGTAAAGTCTTGTATATTTTACGTGGTTGAATGTAACGGTGATTACGATAGATGTTCAAAATTTAACTGATTATGTACTTTCCTCTTTTATCTTCAGCATATTATTGATAAATAAAATGAAACCATGTGATAGATTTACCTTTTTATTCAATTTGCTGCATATTTTAAACTGTTAAAGGATAAACTTTCTTATGAATGAAAGTTGGAAATGGAAGTAAGAAACTCACTCAAGTTGTACAGTAAGGATCGATACTTGGTCCAAAGTGGGAAAAGCTGGACATAAGACCCCTACAGTGTGGAAGCAGACCATTTAGCCCATCGAGTCCACACTGACATTCTAAACAGTGCCACACCCAGACCCACCCTCTCCCCATAAACCTGCATTTCCCATGGCTAATCCATCTCAACTACACATCCCTGGACATTATGAGTAATTCACCAATACCAATCCACCTAGCCTGCACATCTTTGGACTGTGGGAGGAAACTGGAGCACCCAGAGGAAACTCATGCAGACATGGGAGAACATGCAAAATGTACACAGACACAGACACCCAAGGATGGAATTGAATATAGGCCCCTGACACTGAGGGAGGCAGCATGCTGAGCCACCATGCTGACATTAGTCATGACAGGGAAATGTAGCTACTGAAAAGGTTTGTGCTGTGTATTCCTGAATGCCTCTACAATCTGGTTATGTTGCTGAGTGGAGTTCCCTCATGCAAGTGAATCTCCTGAGCTCAATATTATTCTAATTCCTTTTATTTCCTTGGAGCAATGTATGCAGCACGATAGTTAGAAAATAGAAAGTTGCTAAGGATTCACAACAAAAACACAACAGCTATTTCTCAAAAGAAGACAAAAACGATGCTCTTGATGTTCAGGCTTGCTGCACAAGCAGGGCAGAAATGACAACACTTTCAGATGACTCCATGTACTTCAGCCAGCTCGGAGTGATGAGCAGACATAGAGTCCCAGTGCTGTATTTGAGAACTGGAACAATGGGGGATCAAGGACAGCTTCCAATTTATTGGTTCCTTCGTCTATACCTCCACCTCTTAATGTAGGGCTACCTTTGTGGGAAGTGGCGTTTTCTGTTTCATTGACTAAGGGCTAACTGTCTGCAGTTTTGGTGAATGGGGATTAATCATTGTGAAGCCTCCTGTGAATTTTCCAACAGTGTGGATACCTACAGCCCACTGTGCTCAGGCTCTTTATCACTGGGTTACTCATGTAAAATCCTTTAGATTTCTCACACTTCAGGATGCCAAGCAGAGAACCAAACCTCTGAACCTCACTTTGGCTTCTAGGTAACAACCCTGAATAAAGAACTATGATGTAAAACTAGCGAAATGTAAAAAAAAAACAAATGCAGGAGAAACTCAGCAAAACTGACAGCATTGGTGGAGAGAAACGTTATTAATATTGTTCATCCAGTGACCCTTCTTCAGAACTCAAACATTAACTCTGCTTTCTCTCCACTAATGCTATCAGATTTGCTGGGTTTCTCCAGCAGCTTCTGTTTTGCTTCAATATGAATCTTATTTGATTGTGGAACTAAATTTCAGCAAGTGTACTTGAAAAGATGTAAAAGTCTTCATTCACCTAGTTTATTTTTACTACTGAGCCAAATTCATGCAAAATTTGAAAAACAACCTTACTTCAAAGTAAACGCCATAGAGCCCGACATGACAATAAGTGTCTGCTTTGCAGGGTGTACAGTCATGTCCCACAGTTTGAGGTTCTCAGAGAATAATGTTTATGCTTTTCTGATCTTCCAAAATAAATAGATTTGAGAGACAGATGAGCTAAGGATGTGCACAGGATGTATGGCAGGATGTTGAAGCTGACCGCCTCTGCAGTTGAGCTAAATATCACTTTGCTGGTTTGTTTCTGTACAAACCATTGAATCCGGCTGTATGACCTTTACCTTGCTCCCAGCATGAGTGCCCTGAAACTGGTCATATCCCTGCCGAAGTGAGATTGTGCTGTTTACCTTTGATGCTGGATGACATTCTGATGTTCACCTCATTGAGGGAGAGGCTCAGTTCCTGTGAAAAGTCCCT
Source organism: Chiloscyllium plagiosum (assembly GCF_004010195.1). Taxonomy (NCBI): domain Eukaryota; kingdom Metazoa; phylum Chordata; class Chondrichthyes; order Orectolobiformes; family Hemiscylliidae; genus Chiloscyllium; species Chiloscyllium plagiosum. Next base: position 55,525,757 of record NC_057732.1, read on the forward strand.
GTCCCTTCTTCCCCACACATTTGACATTTCAGTGAACTGGTCTTCCCTATCCAGTCTCTGTTTGGAAAGAGCGATTGCAGCAAGAGCCATCAACAGGAGTCTGATGGGAAATATTACTCTAGTTCATTCAGATGTGAAACTTCTCTGAGTTATTAATGAAATGAGTGAGAGTCACACCATCCAACAGTATATATTTGCACAATGCTAACCTACAAATTAAGACATTGTCAAAAAGCTACCCTCTATATTGAGGTGCTGTATCACTTAATGCTGGGCACATCCAATCACATTTGAGCTGAGTCAAAATTCATGCAATTTATGACAGACCCTCAGGATGGAATTGGAGATGGGTCTGAATGACAAGGAGAATGGTGAGATTTATGGCAGCGTTGTGTGACAATTCCAACAAGGCTGTCTCAACATTGGCAGCATCTTGTTCAATCTTTTATGCTTTTGTTGGGAGACCAGGCATGTTTCTCACTGGGCAGCAGCATGTTGCTAAGTAAGGGAGATTATCGCTTGTTAAAGACCTTGTGAACAATTTATTAATATTCAGCTTCCTATCTTAGTGAACACACCAAACAAATTCACATTGATAATACTTGACACGACAGTCAGAGTGACTCCCTGCAGCTCTCTGCTGACTGTGAGGACATTGGGCACCAACATCTCAGGGCACTGGCCATTGGCACTGGGCACATGTGTGCGCACACACACACTCACTCTCCATTTCATTAGCATTAGCATCCAATTTGTACCATCATGGCACATCTCTGATCCACTTACGTACACTCTGCCCTTCAATGCTGCCCCTTGGGTTGTCCAGGTAACTCTCATTGTAATGCTGCAGCGAGGACACTGTGCTCAGGACCACCACACCCCCCCCTACCCCTGCTGGCTCAGGGAATGCCCCAGGCTGTATCTCTGCACTCCTCACTGCCTGTCAGAATCCTCACTCACTCTGAGTCTGCCCTGTTGCTCACAGTACCTCTGCCTGGCCTTGCTGTTTATGCAGACACAGAGTCAGGAAACTTGCCGTGGTTGTCAGCAGCCGTCAGTCAGGTCAAGGACAATAGTCCTCACTCAGTGGATCCCAGCACAAACTGTCACTCCAATGGTTTGGACATGGTCAGTCAACTGCTTGGAGCAGTTAGACAGGATATTCTCACCTTAAGGGGCCAGGAGAGAAACTTCACACAACCCACCTCCTGTCTTTACATTTTTTACCCCTCAGGGGGCTGTTTTCCTCCTCGAATGAGAGAGATGCAGGTCGTTAGCAAAAAGGAAGTGGGTGGCATAGCTGTTCCTGTTAGTGTAGGTGGGAGATGGGGGAGTATGGGCATACAAGGTTAATTGGGGGACAAATGAATGTGAGTGGGGAAGACATGGCATCATAGAATAATAGAGATATACCGGACGGAAACAGACCCTTCAGTCTAACTCGTCCTTGCCATCCAGATATCCCAACCTAATCTAGTCCCATTTCCAGCATTTGACCCATATCCTTTTAAACCCTTCCTATTCATATACCCATCCAGGTGCCTTTTAAAAGTTGTAATTGTACCAGCCTCCACCACGTCCTCTGGCAGCTCATTCCATGCACACCATCACACTTTGCATGAAAAAGATCCCCCTTAGATCCTTTTTAAATCTTTCCCCTCTCAGCATAAACCTATGCCCTCTATTTTTGACTCACCCAATCCAAGAAAAATACATTATCTATTTTCCCTAACCATGCCCCCATGATTAAAAACCCTCTATAAAGTCAACCCTCAGTCTCTGACACTCCAGGGAAAACAGCCCCAGGCAATGGCAGGTAATAGTGAGAATGGTAGAGTGTGAGCCTCTATGGGAAGTGGATGCAGTAGCAGAGAGTGAGGGTGAGGTATCGGACGGAAAATGGTAGCACCTAACCCGGTGGAGTGGAGCAGGTCATTGCCCTCCTTCTTACAGCGTTAGACGTTCTGCCTGAGCACTGAGACCTAGGTGGTAACCCCAGGCCAGACTGGGAGAAAGTGAGGTATGCAGATGCTGGAGATCAGAGCTGAAAAATATGTTGCTGGAAAAGCGCAGCAGATCAGGCAGCATCCAAGGAACAGGAGAATCGATGTTTCGGGCATAAGCCTTTCTTCAGGAATGAGGAAAGTGTGCCAAGCAGGCTAAGATAAAAGGTAGGGAGGAGGGACTTGGGGAGGGGCGTTGGAAAAGGTCCACCTATCGCATTCCCAACGCCCCTCCCCCAAGTCCCTCCTCCCTACCTTTTATCTTAGCCTGCTTGGCACACTTTCCTCATTCCTGAAGAAAGGCTTATGCCTGAAACGTCGATTCCCCTGCTCCTTGGATGCTGCCTGACCTGCTGCACTTTTCCAGCAACACATTTTTCAGCTCAGGCCAGACTGGGCAGTGTCTGGTGTTATACTCTTCCCCCGGTCCTGGGGGAGGAGGATTCGTTATCTACACTACCCCATCCAGCAGGACACCAGGAACCTGGCTGCAAAGTGAAAGGGACAATTTCCCTCCTTCTGCCATGTCTGGGGCATATGGAGGGCAGTTCTGGACTGATAGCAAATGGCCGGGTGTACCATGGGCTTTTAAAGATGGTGCAGGCACCAGGGATGTCAGTTTTGGGGAGATATTCAGTGAATGGTGAATTGTTCCAGGAACAGTGTGCGGTATGTTAAGGATAAAATTGACATGCAGGTGCCAGGGAAGTGGGATAGATAGTTAATGAGGCAAGTTTTAAGATGGGGAGAGAAATCTACCTGAGCCTCACACAGTGAAACTCTCCAAAGAACTTGATTCAACTCACAAAGTCAAAACACTCCTGATCTCAGAGACACTACAAAACTTAGTACAGACACAGTGTTTGAAGAATTCATTTCCAAACTGAGCACAGGGAAAGGGCTACACACAGTTATTCAGGGTATCTTGTTTTTTATGTTGCTCACAACCTGCACATTGTTTCCTTGAAAGCTCAGCTTTCAGTCCCTCTGATGGAGATGTTGGAGACTATTTGGGAAAAAGGCCTTGAATCTCAGTTAGTGACTGAGCAAGGGTATAATTTGATGAGGAGGAAAAGGAAATGATAATTTAGTAAACTGTTATGTGGTTTGTAATCCTTACTCTGCAGGATCAACAGTACATTGAGTTAAACACTTCACTGGGAGAATAAAGCTCAGAATTGTATCAATTTAAAATAATGTAAATTTTCAGAAACCCAGTGCTGTTTTTGTATATTGTGTGGTATGCACTGTTTATTATTCCAGATTCAAACTCTAATTAAAATCGCTTATGGATTCACCAGACATTGTAATTGTTTATTTTCAATTCCCAGTCAAATCTTGCATGAAGTTGGTTAAGAATTAAACAATAATCCTTTACAAATAATCTCATTGTCATATTAGGGTTGGAGTAAAGAAGGAAAGCTGAAATTTGAAGTCTGAACTCCATTTGAGAATTGTATGTGCTCCATAATCTCTCTATATTTAGAAAATAGTCTATGGCATATTACATCATCAATTTCTCCCAAATCTCTGTGAAGGATTTCATGTGGTTCTTAGGATGTGGTGGTGCTAAAAACGACTCAACGAATGACAGACCTCAGATGAACCTGTGTTTGGGGTCATTGCACTCCAGTTAATGTCCCGTCCATGGTTGTCTGCATGTTTAATCCTAATCACTGTGACCAGTTTGCAATTTGATGCCTTCAAACAAAGTTGATCTGACTCCAGAATTCTGAGGTAAGTTCATTTCTGTTAGTCAGAGCTTCGTCAAATGTGCACACACATGAAGTAAATTGTACTCCTCAGCAGAGGCATTTGATTATGGAACCTCCAGCAAATGATTTAACTTCCAGACTGGGAATGAGGCAAGAGTGTTTAATTCTGGTCTGATTTATTCCTTCCTCTCTTTGAGCATGTACAATGTTCTTTTACAAGGAATTGTTTCTTTCTGGTTGTGCACTGAACAAAACGTACTCACATTATTGACACATCTAATACTTGTCCCTAGTCCAGCGCTGGGATGTAGTCGTTGCTGAGACATTGTTGTCACATTAGAGCCAAGAGCACTGTAATATTTGAATGTCTGAAGGTAATGTTCAATCTGTCTCTGGGTGTCTGTGTCCTGCATTCTTTGTTCTATTAATACCATATGGAAAGATGGTGGAGTTTTACACAAGCAGTGTGTGTTTCTCAAGAGAAGTATAGCTTAATTAAATAAATATACTCATATATTGCATATGTTAAATGTGCTTCATTTTACTGAAACCATCTTGATTTTTCTTCATTTAAAAGCCACATCAATAGCAACATCAACTCAGAGCTTGATGAGACATTTAAATAAAATGCTTTCTGAAAATAATCTGACTCAAGAACTGTCATGATATAAAACGAAAATGTTGCTTATCCAAACTGTTGTTTTATTGCCTGAAGGTCTGAGCTGCCAGGTTTGCTGTAAAGGTGATGTTCATGCAGCAGTGCATGCAACCCCTTAAAATAAAGGTAATCCCAAAAGACCATAAGACGTAGGAGCAGAAATTAGGCCATTCAGCCCATTGAGTCTGCTCTGCTATTCAATCATGGCTGATAAGTTTCTCAACCCCATTCGCCTACTTTCTCCCTGTAACCCTTGATCCCCTTGATACTCAAGAATCTAAATTTACTCAACGACCTGGTCTCCACAGTCTTCTGTGGCAATTAATTTCATGGATTCACCACTCTCTGGCTGAAGAAGTTTCTCTTTACATCCATTATAAAAGGCCTTCCCTTTACTCTAAGGCTATGAACTCAGGTCCTAGTCTCTCCTACCAATGGAAACATTTTCCCAACATCCACTGTGTCCAGGTCATTCAGTATTCTGTAAGCTTCAATAACATCTCCCCTCATCATCCTAAACTCTATCAAGTATAAACTCAGAGTTCTCAAACGTTTCTCATATGTTAAACTTTTTATTCCTGGGACCATTCTCGTGAATCTCTTCTGAACACACTCCAGAGCCCGTACATCCTTGCTGAGATATAGGGTCCAAAACTGCACACAATACTCCAAATGTGGTCTGACCAGAACCTTTATAGAGTATCAGAAATACATCCCTGCTTTTATATTCCGATGAATAACACCAGCCCTTCATCAACCAGACTTACAGCAGAGCAATGGCTGAATACATTTTGTCAATTTCCCGAGAATATCTAGATAGTTCTGCAGGATTTTGTTTCAAATGCAGATGAACTAGTTTTAGATAGACACTTATGCCTGTGGAAAATCGAAGCGCTCTAGGTTTTACCCCCAATTAGCTGTTGTAAATATAGGAGGATCAATTTTGCCAGACCAAGGACCGGTTCCCTCTGGGACACCTTGGTCCACTCCTCCTTCACTCCCAACACCCACCCACAATACGACAACTACCTCTGCGAAGGTGTTACCTCCCTCCTCAGTATCCAAGGGCCCAAACACACCTTCTAGGTGAAGCAGCACTTTACCTGCACTCCCCACAATCTAGTTGACTGTATTCACTGCTCACAATGTGGTCTCTGCTACGAAGGAATGACAAAACAAGGCTGGGTGAACACCTATGTTCTGTCTGCTGAAATGATCCTGAGCTTCCAGTTGCCTGCCACTTTAACACCCCACCCTGTTCCCTGGCCAACATCTGTCTCAGGCTCACTGCAGTGCCCCAGTGAAGCTCAGTGCAAGCTGGAAGAACGGCATCTCATTTTCTGCTCAAGAGCTCTACAGCCTTCAGGACTCAGTTCTGAGTTCAACAATTTTGGGGCCTGAGAAACTTTGCCCATGTCCTTATCCCAACCCTTACACAACAGGCCTTGTTATCACATGGTCTGCTCCACTAACAACCCATTGTCAGCCACTAATGGTACCATTAGCTGCTATTCATTCTCCCAGGATATCCTTTACCCATTCCTTTGTCTGTCCAACTGTGTTTCTCTCAATTTGGGTGCGACATCCAAATATTGTTTACTCTCTCCCTCCCCCATCCCATCTCCTGTGTAAATATCAAACTTTTCCTAGCTATCATCAGTCCTGAAGAAAGGTCACTGGACCTCAAATGTTAAGTCTGATTTCACTCCACAGATGCCAGACCTGCTGAGTTTTCCAGCAATTTTGGATTCTGTCTCTAATTTCCAGCATCCTCAGTTCTTTTTTTTTGTGTGAAGGAATACTCCCCACTTACCTGGATGGATGCAGCTCCAACAACCATCCAGGACAAAGCAGCCCATTTGACTAACATCACATCCACAAGCATCCACTCCCTCCACCACCAATGCTCAGTAGCAGCAGTGTGTACCATGTACAAGATGCACTGCAGAAATTCATCAAAGATCCTCAGACAGCACCTTCCAAACCTCTTGATCATTTCCATCTCGAAGAACAAGGGCAGCAGATACATGGGAACACCACCACCTGCATGCTCCCCTGCAAGCCACTCACCACCCTGACTTGGAAATATATCACCATTTCTTCAGCGTCACTGGGTCTCCCTCCTTTGCAGCATTATGGGTCTATGTGCAGCAGTTGGACTGCAGTGGTTCAAGAAGGCAGCTCACCACCACCTTCTCAAGGGCAACAAGCATTGGGCAATAGATGCTGGTTCAGCCAGTGACATCCACATCCCACAAAATGAATAAAAATCAACCCTTGTCTGTTTTTGTGAAGACTATTCCCCTGATGTTGATTACGTTTTGATTTCTCCGTTAACTCCAGAACCACAAGAATAATTCAAATCTTCGTGTTCCATTTACCTCTGAATATCTGATCCCAAGTAATTTCTTAAAGGCAAAGGATGCAGATCCTGGAATCCTGAAATAGAAATGTATAAAAACCACTAGGATTTAGCAACAACAAAAAGACATTGATTAGGCCACTGTTGGAATATTGCATGCAATTCTGGTCTCCTTCCTATCGGAAAGATGTTGTGAAACTTGAAAGGGTTCAGAAAAGATTTACAAGGATGTTGCCAGAGTTGGAAGATTTGAGCTATAGGGAGAGGCTGAATAAGCTAGGGCTGTTTCCCTGGAGCGTCGGAGGCTGAAGGATGACCTTATAGAGGTTTATAAAATCATGAGGGGCATGGATAGGATAAATAGACAAAGTTGCTTCCCTGGGGTGGGGAGTCCAGAACTAGAGGGCATAGATTTAGGGTGAGAGGGGAAAGAAATAAAAGAGACCTACGGAACAACGTTTTCACACAGAGGGTGGTACATGTATGGAACGAGCTTCCAGAGGAAGTGGTGGAGGTTGGTACAATTACAGCATTTACAAAGGCATCTGGATGAGTATATGAATAGGAAGGGTTTGGTGGAGTATGTGCCGGGTGCTGGCAGGTGGGACTAGATTGGTTGGGATATCTGGTCGGCATGGACGAGTTGGACCGAAGGACTGTTTCTGTGCTGTACATCTCTATGACTCTATGTTAAACTAACCTAGGTATTACACAGTAGCATTACAAAACAAAGTATAATATTCAGAACAATGTATAAACTGAGGGTTTTTTGTACGCTAGACTAGGGAAAACTTGATTTGATTTCATTTTAAGAGTTTTTCTTATGAGCTTGGTTAAGGGGGGGGGGGGGGGGTCTGGAGGCCTATTTGTTTGCATGCATTTTTAATGTGGTTTTATAAATCTTCAAGTGAAGGGTTTGTGTTTAGAGGTTTAGCATATTAAAGATATGTAGGAGAAAAATTGTACTGTTGCCCAGCGACAATTCCAAGGCCACACAGAGACAGAAAATCCAGAAGGGAGTCAGTCAGTCAGTCAGTCAGTGCGGGTATGCACCAGAGTGTATTGGTACTCATGTTAAACTCTCAAAGAAGAAGTGTTACAAGATTTCTGTAAACTAGAACTCCTGTATTTGCTCAAAAGTTAAAGTTAGAATGAGTCTAGTTTGCAGTTTGTTTTCGGTGTCTAAGGGAGAGATACCAGCTGAAGGAAAATCGTATCTAGCAAACACACAGAAATTCACTGGTAAGAGCCCAATTGTACCTATGCCAGGCAGAGCAATAAATCTTGGTATGGCGGTAATGGGTGTTTGTAAGGATATTGCTGGGATAAAAGGCATATTGTATGTTTGAATAATTTTCTGGTGTTTATAATGAAATCTTTCTAACCATTTTGCTAACTGCAAAATAGCTCAAGTTTTTCTCATTTAATAAGCATTTATGCTTTGTTTCAGAAGTACACTGGCAGACACATGTGAACATGTTTAATAACTGACCTCTATATCTAAAACAAATCAAAGTTAGGGCCTATCAAACCAAATTTCACTCTGTATTCTGACTTGTTCAATATTATCATCATAAGAATAACAAATCAGACAGAACCTGTGTTTAGAGAAGAAGTAGATAGGTGAATGTTACAGCTCCTTCTTCAAAATGGGATTTTGAGTTTTGTATTTTGTCCATTGCCTGCATATGCTTTCACACTCAATGTCTGTTTGCAACATTTCCTGTCTTTTTATTTAAACTAACCAGATGATTAGAAGAGAGCTCGCAACTATATTATATTCGCCTTCTCAGCTCTTTACATTTTCGGTATTTGCCTGAATTGAATTCAGCAGTATATTAGGAGACTGACATCATTTTTAAAGAGTCTCGTATTTCACACATCAACTTTTTAAATCTGTATTTTAGCACAGATTTGCCAACATATTATTTATTAATTATGGTTTAGTTGCAGAATCATTTCAGGGCAGGTTAAAATTTATAAACTGGTCATGCTTGAGTTATAATCCATAATAATGCAATTGTAATATTCTTTTAAAGTGCATTTCCTGTAAAGTAATGTTGTTATGACTCTGCCAGGATCCAAATAAAGAGCTAGAGCCAAGATTTGTCAGGTATATTTGTGTTTAAGGCAGGGTTCAATTTCCCCTTTGGTAGACTATTTATTTCACTAAATGAAAAGAGAAGATTATTTTCACTGGGCTCTTTTAAGGTCAGGTTAAAGTGGTGCTGGAAAAGCACAGGTCAGGCAGCATCCAAGGAGCAGGAAAATTGACATTTCGGGCAAAAGCCCCTTCATCAGGAATGAAGACAGGGAGTATCTGGAGCGGAGAGATAAATGGGAAGGGGGTGGGGTTCAGTGTGTGAACAAGCATAAATTTCCAGCTGTAGTTCTATTTAGGAATTTCACATTTGGATGAGAGGACATCTGGGGCAACATGGTGGCTCAGTGGTTAGCACTGCTGCCTCACGGCACGAGGGTTCTGGGTTCAATTTCAACCTCGGGTGACAGTCTGTGTGAAGTTTGCACATTCTCCCCGTGTCTGCGTGGGTTTCCTCCTGGTGCTCTGGTTTCCTTCCACAGTCTAAACATGTGCAGGTTAGGTGAATTGGCCATGCTAAATAGCCCATAGGGTTCAAGGATGTGCAGGTTGGGTGCGTTTGTCAGGGGTAAGTGTGGAGTAATGGGGTGCTCTTTGGAGGGTCGGTGTGGACTTGTTGGGCCGAAAGGCCTGTTTCCACACTGGAGGGATTCTATGACTTGACGTTCAAATTCTGTCAAGTAATGTTCATTATGTACTGGTGTTGTAAGTTCACATGACTCAAAGCAAAGTTGCAGTGAGATTTCAATACAGAGGACCCCCTGAGCTTGTGTAGATCACCTAACTGTATCTATAAGTCAAAGGTTATTGGTAAAATGAACTCAGATTATTGCAAAGACAGAGCAAATTCCACTCTAGAGATTTGGTCCAGGTTAACACTGTCAGCAATAAAAGGGAGTGCTGCAATATTAGAGCTCAGACAACTGTGTGTAAGAGATTGCACAACTAGTATTGAAAGAAGGGAAGGTGGTGTCCTGGACAAGATTGAACCCTCAGTCAAGAGGGTGTTGCTGGAAAAGTACAGCAGATCAGGCAGCATCTGAGAAGCAGGAGAATCGACATTTCGGGCATAAGCCCTTCATCAGGAATTTTTGAAGATTTTGCAAGATTGAACCCTCAGCCAACATAATTCGAACACATAACTTATGCATAGGAATGTGCAGTGTGCAAACTGGTCAATGTATTTCATTTGTCAGCAGAGGCTGCATTGTTATTGAATCTGAATAAGTCTCGATACAATGTTGGAGTGCAGGTTCATAGTTCCTTGAAAGTGGAGTCAAATGTAGATGGGATAGTGAGCATGTTTGGTATGCTTGTCTTTACTGGTCAGTGCATTGAGTACAGCAGTTGGGAGGTCCTTTTGCGGCTCTATAGGACTCTGGTTAGGCCACTATTGGAATACTTAGATTAGATTAGATTACTTAGTGTGGAAACAGGCCCTTCCACCCAACAAGTCCACACCGACCCGCCGAAGTGCAACCCACCCAGACCCATTCCCCTACATTTACCCCTTCACCTAATACTATGGGCAATTTAGCATGGCCAATTCACCTAACCTGCACATTTTTGGACTGTGGGAGGAAACCGGAGCACCCGGAGGAAACCCACGCAGACACGGGGAGAATGTGCAAACTCCAGTCAGTCAGTCGCCTGAGGTGGGAAATTAACCCGGGTCTCTGGCGCTGTGAGGCAGCAGTGCTAACCACTGTGCCACCATGTGCAATCCTTGTCTCCCTCCCATAGGAAGGATGGTGTGAAACTTGAAATGGTTCAGAAAAAAATTTGCAAGGATGTTGGCAGATTGGAGGATTTGAGCTAGAAGGAGAGGCTGAATAGGCTCGGGCTATTTTTCCTGGGGTTTCGGAGGCTGAGGGGTGACCTTATAGCGGTTTATAAAATCCTGAAGAACATGAATAGAATAAATAGGCAAGGTATTTTCCCTAGGGTGGGAGAGTCCAAAACTAGAGGGCATAGGTTTAAGGTGTTAGAGGGAAAAGATATAAAAGGGACCTAAGTGGCAACTTTCTCCTGTTGAGGGTGATGAGTGTATGGAATGAGCTGCCAGAGGAAATGGTGGAGACTGGTACAATTACAGCATTTAAAAGGCATTTGGAGGGGTATATGAATAGGAAGGGTTTAGAGGGATATGGGCCAAGTGCTGGCAAATGGGACTAGATTACTTTTAGGATATTTGGTCGGCATGAATGAGTTGGACCAAAGGGTCTGTTTCCATGCTGTACATCTCTATGACTCTATAAATATCTTAGCCTGAATAAGTCAATATCTCCCTAGCTGAGAGGAGGTCACTGCCTTCTAATTAATTTCATACCAGTAGGGTTCAAATGAGGATCTTAAATGAGCTGTGAAAGAAAGATTGAAATTTATAAAGCACCAGACACCTCCTGGAGATATCTCAAAGCAGTTTGCAGCTAATGAGCATTCAGAAGAGTATTTGACAGGATTAGGTCATATCCATTGATTACTTAAAGCATTACACCTTCCTCACCTTATTATAATCTCACCTTGAAAATATGTAATCCTAACTCTATCATAAATATAAGCAAAACCTGCTCCCTAGGCAGATATCTCTCATCTTGCTGCAAATGAATACATGCGGAAATAAATCGAGTGACGTTGCTTACCAGCATCGATGCTCTTGAGATAACCATAAGGACTTGAAGTTGCCCATCAAATAATCACAGGCTTGTGAGCACAAGGGCCTGTTTCTGTCCTGTACTGCTCTTTGCTCTTTGATTTCTGATATAGCTCTTTTTCATTTCCTACTTGAACTGGGTCTGGGTCGAAGGTTGCCAGACTGTATTAGGAAAGCTCCAAACCTGCTTTGTGTGTACTTCTCAGTCTCATGATAACTGTGTGGTTTCAGGCTCTTTATCAGGATGCTTTCACCAAATATTGAATGACATTCTCTGAAATCAACATTTCCATGAAAACATTCAAGTATAGTCTGAAAACATTTATATTTCAGCACCTCCATACAATCAGCAGAATTTAATAATACGGCACACCCATAAAACACAGTGTTTTCAGAACATTTGAGGGAGACAAAATAATTTGCCATCCTTCTGCTATTTCTGGCACTGGAATCCTTTTCTCTCTCTCAAAGCTTTAGATTCTAGTGTCAAAGAGGAGGCTGGAAGAACACAGCAAGCCAGACATCAGGACTCAGTCCTGAAGAAGGGTTATACCTGAAGCATCGACTTCCCCACCTCCTGATGCTGCCAGGTTTGCTGTGTTCTTCCAGCCTCCTGTCTGTCTATTTTGGATTCCAGCATCTGCAGTAATTTTGTCTCTAACAAAGACATAAACCAGCATTTCAATCTGTTTGAAGAGTTAATCCAATTTACTCCCATTAACGAACTAATTAATGGTTACAGACTATTAACTAATTTTGAAAAAACAAAGCCACAGCACCCTTTAGTTTTCCAATTTGAGGTTATAGGAATCCAGGAGTTGCCTAATGAAAGTCTGTTGCATATTGAATATGAAAAGTTCTTGTTCAGTTTCAGGGCAATATGACATGTTCTGATAATTTCACATGAAAAGAAAGTTTCTGAACATGAATATACCAGAGTACTGAGTCATAATGGAGGTATTGTAGTAACAATTATAATTTCCAACAACTCTTACTGAATCTCACCAATGTTTTGCTGTTCCAAATTGGTGCATGTACTGGGTTGATGAAGTTTAAACTACTGTCCAAGTTAATCTGGTTGACTCATTACTGGACCACAATACCTTTCTCATTTGTTTTCACAACAGACAAGTCAGATACGAGTTACTGAAGTATGTCACCATATAATGACAAATATGTATGATTATAGGGTGTATTGTAAAGATTATGCTTTTTTATAAACCACAGGAGCTTTAGAGAAGATTTGAGGAAACGTTTTTCACTTAGAGGGTGGAGGGAATCTGGAATGCACTGTCTGGGAGGGGAGTTGAGACTGGAAACCTCAAAACCTTTAAAAAGTTCTTCAATGAGCACTTGAAATGTCACAACATCACCAACGGACCAAGTGCTGGGAGGTGAAATTAGTGTAGATTAAGTGCAAACTCAATGGGCCAAAGGCTCTCAGCTATAGTTTATGATTCTATGATCCTTTTAGTTTAAAGAAAGAGAAAGCAAACATTTGTGAAGAAGGTATCAGCCTACTATTAATTACGTAATTTATTTATGTGAAGATTATTTACCCCTCAGTACTTTGAAATAAATAAGTTGATGGAATTCAAATCTGTTTTTTGGCTAAATTTCTGTGAAGGATGTGTGATAACAATCTCTTAGAACAGGAGAATAGTTCCCAAGTATGTTATTTTAAAAATCAACTTATTGGATCTCCTCTGATGGGCAGTTTTCAGTCGAGCCTCAGCTGAAAAATCAACAGCCCCACCTAATGACAGTGTCAGAGTCTGACCTGTATGTTGATGGAGGGCAGTCACTGACTCAGGCTGAGTAATCACAGCAGGAACCAAAATCCACATTCCGCTAGAATTGATACCCTCTATCTGTGAAACCATAGGGAAGGTTTCTTCTGTAGATGGAGCCTTTTTCATGTCATACTGTTATATGTGCTAATGACAAAATACACATCTGGCTGAAACTTTTTTGCCTTGCCCTCAGGACAATTCAGAGGAACACCAAGTTAAGGGGAAATCCAAAATACGGGAGGAAACACTAGTTGGTTGGTAAGTGGACTCTGTTAACGTGTTACTGTGGAGAATTCACCAGCTAATGATGACTGACAGTTAGTTACCAGGCTTTGTTTAAATTTTAAATTAGGCAGATCAACTTTGACGGGTTAGAGCGTTGACCTGAGAAATGAACCAGCGAGTGAAAATCACCTATTCTGTTGATATGAAACAAGTGCAGTATGTGTACATGTTTTGTCTGTCTGTAAACAACAGAGCCCTGTGTATTAACATATGTAGGTTCCAGTGCATGCACATGTACCACACTGTGAACCCAACTGACAATCCTAAATTGGATGTCAACTTAATTCATCACATGCTCAGATTATACAGCAAACAATATTCAAAAACTTTGCAAGTGTGCTGACTGGTTAAGAACAGTAAAACGGACACACTGTTTGAAATCAGCTGCCAGGCTTTAGGACATGCAGCCTACATACTTGGCATCACACCAGCATTGAAATTCATATATCACATCTCTGATTCGTGATTGGTAGAGTGTCTTTTGGTTTGACAGCAGTACCTGGTTAGTGGTGAACATCACAGGATTGCATTTATGTAGTGACCTAAGGATTGGTTATTGTTGCAACATTTGCAGAAGGTGCAACATACGTTCAAGATAAATAAGATCAGGGACTGACCTGACCCTGTGATCTAAAATACATTCAAATGGAGTCCAGCTATTGGTCAGGTGTTAGCTTCAGCTTCTGAAATTAAATATTCTGAATTTATATAGTGCCTTTCAGGACCACACAAAATGCTTTGCTACTATTAATTACAAAAGTAATTGCATAATGAAATTACGTGTAGAGAGCAGGCACTTTTAGGGATCAGTTAATTTTGATGTAGGGTTGGGTGATAAATATCAACCAGTGTAATGGGTGGTTGGGGTGGGAGAGTGGTGGGGGGCAGTAGAGGGCTCCCATGCTCTCTGTTTTGAATGATCAGCTATCAGGTTTGGGTCTGCAAGTGTCAATATTGATAAGTCTTATAATCAACACCCACAATGATGATGTCATAGAGACTTGTGGACAGAGCAGATTAGGAGGGAGACCGAGCATCCCCTCCCCTCCTCCTCCAAGTGTCAATGTATTTTCCAATCAACCTGTTCCGAGATGTTATGACACACCTCTCAAAAAAGTGGGGTTTAAACCCAGGCCTCCAGGCTCCGAGCTGGAGACTCTCCTTCTGCACCTTCCCTTGAAGTCACTATAACAATGACTATCATACCAATGTAAATTGGAACTCGTTGCTAATTTGTAATAAGTGATATATTGCTATCTACAAAATATAGTCTATATTGACAAGGACGTTGTCTTCCTTTCCCATCCTGGACTAAGCAGGACCCTGTCAGTTTGCTACATTTAAAGAGGATGATGATAGCAAGTGCAGAGGCTCACTGGCCATCTCTGCCCATACAACTGCGCCATGTGATTAAATACATCTACCTGCAAAAATCTTAATTTAGCATTGCGTTTGATGACAATTAAACTCTCTCAGCTTTGTCCTGAAGTGAGCTTCAGACGCAGATTGAAAATGTAAGCCCATAGTCTCCTGACTCATAATGTGTTACCCACTGAGCCACAGAAATTTTAATTAATATTAATGATAAAAAATGCAAAGTAGTATCTGGATTTCGTTTGGCCAATAGAGGTCAGATGAGAGAAAATATTCAAATTAGATAATACCTTTTTATTAATAACAGAATTATTGAGTCATTAACCACACAAAATCCAAGACAGCTCTCCATGAAGCAACTCAGTCAGGCCCATTGCTCAACCCATTCCCCGAAGTCCAGCAAATTTATTTTGTGGAATTATTGATGGTTCAGCCTCTACCACTCTCACGGCCAGTGAGTATAATTAATTTTCTCAACCATCTCCCTATTCAGTAATTAGTGTTACTGACCTGGTCTTGATGAATTGACTCCTGTTGTGGTGAGACAACAATTGTCTCAAACATCTGTATTTGACTGACTCCATGATCCAGAGGGAAAACGTGAAGTGGCAATGGGATAAAGAATGAAGTGCACAACAACAGGATTTCTGTGGTAAACAATTTTGTAACTGGTTTTTGAGCTAAAAGGTCCTCCTCCCTCCCAAGACAAACATAATCTTTTTCGATGCTTATTCAACATCATCGATAACAAATTAGCTTTTTGAGCTTTATCATAAATGTTGTGACTTTTTTTAGAATGTTAATTGACTGTAGAATCAATTAAACTGAATAAAGCAGGAAGAATTATCTGAAGCTTCCATCTGTTACTAATCAGTTGTTACCATTTTTTTTTAAAACCTTGTGGGTAATATTATGTGGTTTGATGTTATATTCAATGACTGCATGGCTCAGAGACTGAAAGCCTGTGCTATAAATGTGTCTGCACGTCTGTCCAGCAAATGTTTGTGGCACAATTCTCCCCTACCACAAGATCCAAATTTGCTCAGCAAACGGTGGAAAGTGTGAAAAATCAAAGGAGACCCAGCTATCAGCTCACGACATGGGGTTTGGTCGACAGTTTATTTTTACACTAACATGCAAGAAATATTTTTAGCATGGAACAAGGGAAAGACTTTGACTTCTGAAAGGACAGTGGAACGAAGTGTTAATTTGAGATGTTGGAA
Organism: Chiloscyllium plagiosum; assembly: GCF_004010195.1. Classification (NCBI taxonomy): domain Eukaryota; kingdom Metazoa; phylum Chordata; class Chondrichthyes; order Orectolobiformes; family Hemiscylliidae; genus Chiloscyllium; species Chiloscyllium plagiosum. The sequence goes on from NC_057732.1 coordinate 55,541,924, forward strand.
CTTATTTAGTTGTGTAACCCCACAATTGGGTATAATCTGTGCTCAACTTCATCAGAGAGTTGTGTTAAATATTTTAAAGCGTTGTTTCTCCAGCGAAACATTACCAGTATTGATGGGCAGCAACTTGTCAGGGCATTGTAGCCCTTCCTGATGAAGGGCTTTCACCTGAAACGTTGATTTTCCTGCTCCTCAGATGCTGCCTGACCTGCTAGTGCTTTTCCAGCAACACACTCTCAACTCTGATCTCCCACATCTGCAGTCCTCACTATCTCCATTGTAGACTATGGACCAAGTGTGGGAAAATGGGTTTAGTGTAGTTTGGCGTTTGATTGGTTGGTTTAAACATGGTGGCCTGAAGGGTCTGTTTCTATGCTATATGACACTATGAATCTATGACATTGGCAGGATTTTAATTATCAGAGGCCTCTGCCACATCAACATCCCCAGTATAGAGACACTGGCTATGGTCAACAGCTGGGGTCAGCAGGCTACACTATCCCGATTCACAACACGAGACTTCCATACCAAGTTCAAAACTTCAAATGTTATTATGGCAAATCAGATTACCTGGAGGGGCAGAGGAAATATTTCAAAGCTGATCTCAAAACTTCACTGAAAAATGCAGCATCCTCACCAACTCATTGGAATTTCATACCCTGGACCAGAAGGATTGGAAAAGACGCAGCTGTGAAGGTTCCAATCATCTTGATGGTCTCGGACATGCCCAAGGAGTGGCCATGTGCAAGAAGTGGGTGGACTGTCCAAAAACCAGACCATGTAACCCGCCCACAGCCTCCCAACCCCCAGCCTCTGAAACCACACCTTCACTCCAAGCTCGCAAATACAGATTATTAACTGGAAGAGTTTACTGGATGTTCCGTCACATAAGGATGAAGGTGTTTATATCAATGAAAGTAGGTTTCCTTAAAATGAAACACCACCATTTTGAAATAATGGGATATGTTGTAAACCAATAAACATTTAAACATAATCCTACAAGTTTGGTTCGAGTGTTAAAAATCACAGGGATTCTCTCATGTGAAATTGTCCCTCAGGAAGTGAAGACAAACTGTTCATAAACTGCTGTGAATGGTTTTTGATTCATCTGAGTGGCTTGCTTGGCCTTTTCTGAGGACAGATAAAAGGTGAAGAATTAAAATTTGCTGTGGGTTTCAAGTCACTCTTAAGCCAGATGTGGTAAAGATGACAGATTTCTTTCACAAAGGATATTAGTGAATCAGATAGGACTTTTCCAGCAATCACCAATAGTTGTCATGGTCACCATTACTGAGATTAGCTTTTTGTTCCAGATTTATTTAATCAGTAATCTCAATTCCCCAGTCATTGTTATGGGATTTGAATTCATGTCCTTTTGTACAGGCATCTCTAGTTAAGTAATCACTACGTAATGTATCAGCAAATTATGTCCATGACAGAACCAATATAGCATTGGAAAGCATTGAACCTGTAGAATTGAAGAACAATAAAGGACCTTGTTAGGAGTTATGTTCGAATCTCCTAGCAGTAGTCAGGATGTGAAACCCAAATAATAATTAGGAGATAGAAAAGGCAGGAAAGAAAGGCACTATTACAATAAAAATTTGGGACATAAATATGCAGATGAACTGGAAAGTGAAGGTTGGTAGCAGATTCCAAGAAAAGGAATTTGTGGAATGTATACGAGATGTTCTTTTGTAGTTACTTGTGGGAGGGTCCACTAGGAAACAGGCAATTCTGGATCTGGTGCTTTCTATTAAGACAGACTTGATTAGAGAGCTTAAGGTGAAGAAACCCCTAGGGATCAGTGATCATAATATGATAGAAATCACCCACAGTGTGGGAGGGAGAAGCTGAAATCAGATATAATGGTATTTCAATTGAGTAAAAGTAACTATAAAGACATGAGCGAGGAGCTGGCCAGAGTTGATAGGAAGGACGACTGTGGAGCAGCAATGGGGGTAATTCAGGAGGCATGGCAGAAATTCATTCAGTGGAAGCAGAAACATATCAAGGGGAGGACGAGGCTGACCAGGGAAGTTAGGGACAGCAAAAAAAAAATCAAAAGAAAAAAAAACACAATGTGGTGAAGTTTCAGGAAAGCCTTTATAAACCAGAAGAGGATAACTAAAATTCAATAAGGCAGCAGTAGATGAAATATGAGAGTAAAATAGCTGGTAATCTAGTGAGGATTGCAAAAGTTTTTCTTTTACATATATGAAAGTAAGAGAGAGACAAGTATTGACACTGGACCATTAGAAAATGAGGCTGGAGAAATAGCAATGGGGAACAAAGAGATGCAGAGGAACTGAATAGGTACTTTGCATCAATCTTCACAGGGGAAGATACCAGCAGCATACCAGAACTTCATGAGCCGGAGGCAGAGGTGAGTGCAGTGGTCATCTATAAGGAGTAGATGCTGGGGAAGCTGAAGGATCTGAAGGTGGATTAATCATCTGGATCATAGAAGCCCTCCAGTGTCAGACTAGTCCATTCAGACCATTGAATCCAGGATTAGTCGTGCTGGAAAAGCACAGCAGTTCAGGCAGCATCCGAGGAGCAGTACTGCTGTGCTTTTCCAGCACCACTAATCCAGAATCTGGTTTCCAGCATCTGCAGTCATTGTTTATATACCTAGACCATCAAATCCACACAGGCCCTCTGAAGTGAATCCCACCCAGACCCATCCTACTCTATCCCTATAACCCTGCATTTTGCATGGTCAATCCACCTAGCCTGCACATCCTTGGACATGGTGGGGCAATTTAGCATGGCCAATCTACACTGACCTCCACATCTTTAGACTGTAGGAGGAAACTGGAGCACCCAAAAGCAATCCACGCAGACAGGGGGAGAATGTGTCTGAGGAGTTTGCACAGTCACCTGAGGATGGAATCAAACTCAGGCTCCTGGCGCTATGAGGCAGAAATGCTCACCACCAAGTCAGATGGACTACACCCCAGAGCTCTGAAGAAGATAGCTGAGGAGATAGTGGAGGCATTGGTGGTGATCTTTCAGGAATCACTGGAGTCAGGGAGGGTGGCAGAAAACTGGAAAAAGGTAATATAACAGTACAGTTAAAGAAGGGAGGGAAGCAGATGACTGGAAACATTAGATCATTGTTAAGAGTTTGGATCCATTATTAAGGATGAGATAGTGGCAAATAATTGAAGTCCACGATAAATTAGGGCGGAGTCAGCACAGCTTTGTCAAGGGTAGATCATGCCTGACAAATCTGTTAAAATTGTTTGAGGAGGTAACGAGCACATTAGCCAAAGGAGAGCCTTTGTTGAAGTGCCACACAGCAGGCTGCAAAATAAGACAAGAGCTCATGGTGTTCGAGACAAGGTACCGGCATGGAGAGAGGATTTGTTGCCTGACAGAAGAGGATAAAGGGATCTTTTTTCAGGATGGCAGCTAGTGACTAGCAGAATTCTGCAGGGGTCCACTTGGGACCACAACTGTTCGCTTTATACAATAATGATCTGGATGAAGGAACTGAGGGCATTCTTACTAAGTTTGCAGATGACACAAAAATAGATGGAGGGTCAGGTAGTGTTGATGAAGCTGAGAGTCTGCAGAAGGACTTGGATGGGTTAGGACAGTGGGCGAAAAAATGGCAGATGGAATACAGTGTAGGAAGATGAGGTTGTGTGTTTTGGTAGGAAGAATAGAAGACTGTTTTCTAAAGAGGGAAATGCTTTGGAAATCTGAAGGACAAAGGGATCTGGGAGTCCTTGTTCAGGATTCTCTGGAAATTAACATGCAGGTTCAGTTGGCAGTTAAGAAGACAAATGCAATGTTAGAAATTTTTTTTTTAAGAGGACTAGAATACAAGAGCAGAGATGTACAGCTGAGGCTGTACAAGGCTCCAGTCGGACCACACTTAGAATATTTTGAGAAGTTTTGAGCCCTCTATCGAAGGATGGATGTGCTGGCATTGGGAGGATTGGGTCCAGAGGAGATTCACAAGAATGATCCCAGGGATGAAGAGCTTGTCATATGAGAAGCGGTTGAGGACCTCTGTGTCTCTACTTGATGGAGTTTAGAAGGATGAGGGGAAACCTGAAATTTGTGCGAAGATTTGTAGCTCGGGTGCTCGTTGCTGTGGTTCTGTTCGCCGAGCTGGAAGTTTTTGTTGCAAACGTTTCGTCCCCTGGCTAGGCGACATCATCAGTGCCGCTTCCGGTTGTCAGTTTCAGCTGTCCGCTGTAGTGGTTGGTATATTGGGTCCAGGTCGATGTGTTTGTTGATGGAGTACTACTATCATAGGGCAAGCCAGACAGAGAACAGCCAGGGAATTCCTAGAGGCATGGCATTCATCCACAAACTCCATCAACAAACACATCGACCTGGACCCAATATACCAACCACTACAGCGGACAGCTGAAACTGACAACCGGAAGCGGCAGGGACAGACCACTATAAACACCGGAGGAAACATCAAAGAAGTGCTTCGCAGGAGGCTCCCAAGCACTGATGATGTTGCCTAGCCAGGGGACGAAACGTTTGCAACAAAAACTTCCAGCTCGGCAAACAGAACCACAGCAAACCTGAAATAGTGAGAGGCCTGGATGATGAGATGATTTTTCCAATTGTAGGAGAGACAATGACCTGAGAGCATATCCTCAGAGTGAAGGGAAGGCCCTTTGGAACTGAGCTGGGGAGGAATTTCTTCAGCCAGAGCATGGTGAATCTGTGGATCTCATTACTACAGAAGGCTGTGGAGATCAAGTCATTGAGTGCATTTAAGGCATAGATTATAGGTTCTTGAGAAGAAAGGATATTAAGGGTTACCGGGAGAAGGCAGGAGAAAGAGATTGAGAAACATATCAACCATGATCAACTGGCAAACAGACTTGGTGAGCTGAATGACCTAATTCTGCTCCAATATCTTATGGAGTTGTGAACATGCTTTTAGTAAGTTTGACACATGATCTAGAGCCAAAGTTGCCATTGTCCTGTTGAAGGCAAAACTACATTAAAAACATGGCTTCAAAAGATTTGAAACATACTTTATTTGAAAAATTACCCATTGGTTACAGAACTAATTGGGTGGAAAACATTGTAAATCAAGCATTGCAAAGGATTGGAAATCATCTTGGACATATATCACAAAAGTTTCAGCTCAAAATGCTATTCAACCCAGAGAGCATATAACCACAAGAAAAAAATTGAACCATTCTGCATGCTAAGTATCCAGGATATTTCATCTTAAATAATGATACTGCCATTTATGCTTTTATAACACAAATATTAATATCTCAACTGTTGTTTGAGAAGGTGAGAGATACATCAGATGCAATACAGCCTCCTCCACTCTCCATGTTATGTGATAATGTAGTACACTCTCCAACTTGGGTAACACCAGTCCGGTGCCAATATTAAGTTGTCATGGTCCATATTTCTTGGCCCTCATGCCAACTGGCCTTAGATAGACAAACTAGTGCCTTTGTTTATTGAGAAACTCAATAAGGCTGGCAACATCTGTGGAGAGAAATTGAAATAATATTTCAAGTCCACTCTGACCCTTCTTCAAAATTTTTATTTATACATCACCATTAACACAACACAGGAGAACTTGCACGCTCATCAGCAGAAACTGCATGCAGTAGACAGAACTGCATAAGCATAACTGATTCCATAAGCAAACAATCACACCAAATCTCTGCATCAATACTTCAACAAGATGGAATGTAGTTGGCTTGCTGTGTCATCCAATGTCATTACCACGGAATAGTGTAGGTTAGATGGGCTTCTGATTGTTTCCACAGGTCAACGTAACATCAAGGGCCTGTACTGCGCTGTAATGTTCTATGTTCTATCACAGAATTCCCTACCATCAATACACTATGATTTGGAGTTGGACTGGGGTGCACAAAGTTAAAAATTACACACAACACCAGGCTATAGTCCAACAGGTTTATTTGGAAGCACATATCATGCTATCCAACTAGTCTTCCAGTTCTTCTTCAGGGTCAAGTTTCTTAGCCATTTCTGTTAGTTCACAACTAATGGAAATGGCTAAGAATCTACAACTAACATTATTTTTCTAAGAGCTGGAGTCTTTGGGTCAGCTCTCACAATGTCAGTAATAATTTCAAGAATATAACTAAACACTATAAGGAGATCCTTCTGTAATGTATTTGGGAGGGTGTTGTGAGGTTTTCAATAATCCTCTTCAGATTTGTTGTATAAATTGAAAATGTCATGACTTGAAGTCATGCTGACATGCATTCAGTTAATTTTCATAAATCATGTACAGTTTGAGATGTGCACTGAAAATTTAATTAAAAGTCAATCATTTGCAAAAACATATTGGTCCAGATGCCACAAATGTTATTGTTTCAGTCCCACTGATTACTTCTTAGATTCTCTACATCCTGTAGCTATTACATGTCACAATGCCATGGTCTATGGAACAATCACACAATTGGAATGTCGACATGACAGGAGACATTCTCTGTAATTTACCTTTCATTCACGTTGGCACTCAGGAATTGTGTACATTACAGGAATTAATCTCCATCTGCATTCAGTGACCACCTGCTTGAACCACAGGTGAAAGAGAACAATTGGAACCTGTGTTGGTGAATGATAAAGTGCTGTACTTTAGTCATAGGAGAAGGCATCTCATTAATGTGTCAAAGGGCATGGTATCAAAGTTAAGGATAATTGGGAAAATATAAGCATTTATATTCACCTGCCTTTACATTTGGTACCTCAGTTACTTTTTGCATATACGATGTATTCTTCTACCAAACAAATAATTTGGTCAAGGATTTATCTACTGTAGTTAGAATCAACAAATGTTTCACAACTAGCTAACTGTGAAAAAATATCAATATTGGTATTAAAATGCAAATCACTTGGAAAAATTAATTTGAATATCAAAAAAGAAAGAAATTCTCACATTTACTCAGAGACTTTATCAATCTCAGATCATTCAGAGCTACTTTATAGACAATATAATTCTTTCAAAAGTTGGTAATAGACAGGCAAGTTGTGTACACAAAGATGCACAAACAGCCAAATGCTAATGCACAAATAATATGTGTGTGTTCTTGGATTAGGGATACATTATTGACCAACACACTGTGGGTATCAATCCTACACTGCAAAATCATACACAGGATAGTTTAACCCTACTTTCCCCCTCCCATTATCTTCAAACTCCTCTTTATCTCCTATTCTAACTCCCCTACCCCTACTCATCTTTGAGCCTACAAAACAAACTGCACTATAATCTTGATATGGTTAACAATCCCTTATTGGTCTATAAGACATCATTCTCTATTTATACAGAATCCACCATTTGGAAAAGGACAGAGAGGATGTTTCCCCCCGTGGGAGGATCTAGACCTAAGGGACTTAGGTTTTTATTCAAAGCCTATCATTTATGACTGAGGTGTGGAAGGATGTCTTCATTCAGAGGGTGGTGAAATTTTAGAATTCTCTACCCCAGAAGTCTGTGGAAGCTCAGTCATTGAGTAATCAATACAGCGATTTCTGGTTATTAATGACATCAAGGGTCATGGGGACAGCATGGGAAAATGATGTGGTGAAACACGCTTGAGGGTTCTGCTTGATGTTCCTATTCAGGGACCTGTTCTTCCTGGCCTTTAGCCCAAAGTTATGTAAAAAGCTAACCTCAGGTTGGTTCCTCGGACAGGTGATGCCACTGGAAGGCATCAGGAATGAGCCACAGGGGTTGACTGAAATGTTTTTGAATTGGTTGCATTGGTCTCATTAGGTCAACAACCTAAACACCTGCAGTATAGTGGCCAAGAGAATGTGCAAAAATGTTAACAATCATTAACCAATAATAATAGGATGATTTGAAAGTATCAGACTTTAACCTATTGAAAGGAACAGGCAAATGCTCATGGTACATTTTGTTCAAACTGAGCTATTCACCTCTTTAAAAATCTTCCTATTAGAGTTTTTCCGCTGATTGCAACTCTGAAATTGTCAGCAAAATTGAAGAACAAATAAAATAGCTTTCACCCACTGAGGACATTTTGTCCAGAGAGATAGTTATGGATCTTTCAATGAATGGACATATAAATACAAGTTAGTGGCCCTGGTACATTTGAAGGGGGCCACAGATTGAAAACTGAAATCATTTTCTGTCTGTTTGTTGTATCCCTGTTTGAGAAGGGGCGGCCTGGAACCTGAGAAGACCTCCGAGGGAGACAGTGGCCAAAAAAAAGGTTGAGAATCACTGGGTCTGGTTTGATCAATCATTATGGCCCAGGTAGATTGTGCTGCTTCTGGGATTTGAAATCTGTGAATTCTGACCACCATGAAACCGGTGTGGTGGGAGTTGGGTGTTGGTTGTGATGGAAGTTGGGTGTTTAGGAGTTGGGTATGTTGGCGTGTGGGTGTGGGGCGTGTGGGAGTTGGCTGTTTAGGAGTTGGGTATGTTGGTGTGTGGTAGTTGGGTGTTTAGGTGTGGGGAATGTTGGCGAATGGGTGCAGGTTGTGTGGGAGTTGGGTGTCTAGCCACGTTTGAGGCTGCTCTACTCAATGAGACTGCCCCTACTCTGAATCTGCTTCATTTCTGTCACTACCTTATCTCAGAGTGACTGCTGTCTGACCCACAGGCATCAATTAAACTTTTTATTTACATTTAAAGGAACAGAACATCAATCCCATGTCTTCAATAAAGCTCTTCCATTCCTCTTTTCTCAGAGACTGAACAGCAATTGACAGTTGATGTCAGAATTACATCATTATGAACAAATTCACTTCCATTACTTTTTAACTTTTTTTGAAATTGTTTCAGCAATTGGGGAATATTGTGACTCTGGTAACAAACTGTGGCTTGTAAATTGAAAGGCATTTTTAGTCTTGACCAAGTATGAATAATTTTAATGCAGAACTACTTCACGTAATAATTCAGCTAGTTCAGTGCAACGTTATTCTCCTGGAGGTCAAAATGAACAACTCAAACACAGTGAGATATTGTTCAACTTTACTTTGAATAAACCTCAAAACTGTGTCAAAGGCAATTGTTGAATTTCTGATGAAATAAACAGCTTTCTGTTTTTATTATTTGTTTGAAGTGAGGTTCGTGAACTGAACTGGTTTATGTATCTCACATTGAATAACATGCAATTGCTGGTTTCTGCAGCTTTAATGGGGGATGTTGGTCCAGTTCACAGTCACTCCACAAAGAGCTGAGAATAATTGACACTGAACCAGACTATGGTGTAGTTTTGGAGGTCTTGCAGTTATAAAGATGAAAAATCACAGAAAAAGGCTCTTCAGCCCATCGAGTCTGTACTGGACAAAAAACAGCCACCTGACTATTTTAATCCCCATGTTCCAGGCCTTGACCCATTGGTTCACTTGCCTTGTAAGTGTACATCTCAATACTACCAGTGCAATAAGGCTTTCTGCCTCTACCATTCCAGATTTCTACCATCCAATGGATGAAAACATTTTCCTCAAATCCCCTATAACCCTCCCACCCCTTCCCTTCAATCTACGCCCCGGGTCACAGATTCCCTCCTCCCTTCAATCTATTTCCCCGGCCACAGATTCCTCCTCCTTTCAACCTACGCCCTCGGTCACAGATTCCTCCTCCCTCCAATCTACGCCCCGATCACAGATTCCTCCTCCCTTCAACCTACGCCCCGGTCACAGATTCCTCCTCCCTTCAACCTACGCCCCGGTCACAGATTCCTCCTCCCTTCAACCTACGCCCCGGTCACAGATTCCTCCTCCCTTCAACCTACGCCCCGGTCACAGATTCCTCCTCCCTTCAACCTACGCCCCGGTCACAGATTCCTCCTCCCTTCAACCTACGCCCCGGTCACAGATTCCTCCTCCCTTCAACCTACGCCCCGGTCACAGATTCCTCCTCCCTTCAACCTACGCCCCGGTCACAGATTCCTCCTCCCTTCAACCTACGCCCCCGGTCACAGATTCCTCCTCCCTTCAATCTATTTCCCCAGTTACAGATTACCCCACCAAAGAGAAAAGTTTATTTCTGTCAACCCAATCTATGCCCCTCATCATTTTATAGATCTCAATCATATTCCTTCTCAATCTCCTTTGTTCTGAGGAAAACAACCCAATCTGTGCAATTTCTCTTCAACACTGAAACTCTCCAGCCCAGGCAACATCCAGGTAAATCTCCTCCTCCCCTCTCCCAGTGCTATCACATCTTTCCTGTGATGTGCATTCCAGAACGGCACATAATGCTCTCGCTGTGGCCTAACCAATGTTGTTTACAGTTCCCGCATCACCTCCCTGTTCTTAAACTCTATGCCTCAACTAATAAAGGCAAGTATTCCATCTGCCTCCTTAACCACTTAATCCACCTGTCCTGATAGTTTAAGCAATGGGTGGATATAAACACCAAGATCCCTCTGATTCTTGCTACTTCCTAGCGTCTTACTGAAGGATAATGTATAACTCTTAAAGAGAGCGAAGGGAGGTAATGAGAAGAAAGTAGTATATCTGCCTGACCCCAGAAGCCCAGAACCCCAGAGGGAGGAATGTGTTGACATTCTAAAGGTTATAACAGTGAGTGTGCTTCTATTTTGACACATTCTCAATGGTAGGTGCACAGGGGGCCTCAGCAAAAATAATGTTGATTGCCAGCATTCAAAGCCCTCAGTGCTATTGATGTCTAGCACAATATTTGTGGTGTCATTGTGAAAAGATGTCCTCTGTTCTTAGAATCACTGAATGTCATACAACATTGAATAGGCCTTTCAATCCCATTGCACTAATCCCATTTATTTCCACTTGGTCCGTCACCTACTATTCCCTAGCATTGTAAGTGTTCATCCAGATGCTTCTTAAATGTTACAAGAATACTTGCCTCCCCCATCCTCTCAGACAGCACATTCCATATTTCTACCACCCTCTGGGTGAAATTATGTTTCCTCAGATCTCCTCTGAACTATTTGCTCCTCACCTTAAAGTTAAGCCCTATAGTTTTAGACACATCAGCCATGAGGAAAGAGATTCTCATGATCAATTCTACCTGCCCCACTCAGAATTTTATGTATTTCAATCATTAGCGTTAGCGTCCATTGCTCCAAAGTAAACAAACCCGGCCTATCCAGTATCTCCTCATCACTGAGACTTTCATCCAAGACAATATCCTGGTGAATCTCCTGTGCACCCGCTCCAGTGCAATCCGATAGCATGGTAACCAGAACTGCATGCAGCATTCCATCTGGAACCTAACCAACATTTTATAAAATGTCCACATAACTTCCTTGCTCCTATACTCTCTGTCCCAGGTAATGAAGACAAACGTCCTATATCCCTTCTTCACCACCCTGTCTGCCTGTGCTGACACCTTCAGGAATCTATGGTCTCAAACACCAAGATCCCTTTGTTCCTCAGTACTCCATGAGGACCTATCATTCATCGTGGGTATCCTTCCCTTATTAGACCTCCTAAAATGCACCACCTTGCACTTACCAGGATTAAATTCCATCTTCCATTGCTCTGAGACCATCCTCCATAAACATCAATTTTCAAGTAATCGGCAAACTTATGAATTATAATGTTTACATTGACATCCAAGTCATTAATGTACATAACCAACAAGGGCCCCAGGACTGATCCCTCTAGTACACTGCTGGTCACAGAATTCCAATTACAAAATCAAACATCCACAGCAATGTGGTTGACACTCAACTGCCCTTTTGCAATTATGGATGGGCAATACATGCTGATCCAGCCTGAGACACTCACATTACCAAACTAAAAAAAACTTCAATATGTAATCATCTCTCCCCTGCCTTCTCAACAAACTGGTGCTAATCCCAAAGGATTTAAAAAACTGAGTGTGATATTAGTAATGATGTGTAAAGGGATAATGCATTCATCTAAAATTCCTCCATCTGCTATTTTAACAAAGGCACTCAACCATTAATATTCCTTTGTGCACTATTCAGGAACCTATCTATAAAGATTAAGTTTATGTATCATAATGGAGATACCCATTGTATAGAGATGGCCCAGCAGAGTTATTTTATTTCAAAGTGACTAACATGTTTGTTAAAATGACAAACAGGTGAATTTTATTTGAATGTGCTATCATGTTACTGCTATGACTCAACATGCTTTCAATCTGTAAGCATTTAGTTTATTGCTGGTGACCTGAGATTGCTTGTTGTTTGGTGGTGTTGGTCTGTCACACTGTACTTATCACCAACTATTAACAGATTAAATATGATGTAACTCTAAGTGGTATTAAGGCTATAAGCAAATACCTGCATGCTATTGAATGTTCCTGTGTTTGACCCGTTGATGTTTATTGTAGAAAGGTTCTGAAGTATAAACAAAATTTGGTGAAATAATTCGCTACAGAATTCTGCTCAAAATTATTCTCCATTGATTTTTATTAATTAAAAACATTGTTTCAATATTTTATTTTGTCATAGAAAATATTATTTAAAATGAGATCTTAATATTAATGCAGCAGTTCAATTTTTACTACAAAATGTTGTGGTTGCAGTTAATATAGGTGACAATTGTGCTTAAGGTCCGGTTTACAGCAAATACTTGATTTGGTAATATCATTGTTGATTCCTGACTTAAATGACATTTATACAGTGGCATGAATATTGAGTCGGGCTGTCTTAAAAGCAGATTAAAAACTGAATATAAACATTATACACATCTGGCTAAAGCCTGTTGTCATAATGACAATAGACATTACAACCTGTGGCTGGTAACACTGAGGACCAGGAGACAATAATTAGAGCAATTTCAGAAAATGTCAGCATTTTCAGGGAAGTGAGCCCCAGATAAAGAGGATTGGATCATTTGACGAGTGAAATGTTACCAAAAGGTGAATGCAATAATAGTCAATTTGCCAATGGGTTTCACAACCTGGAACTGACAGCTCTGCAGTACCTTACACATAAATAAAGTTACAAGGACAAACCAACAAGGTTTTAGTTCCGAACTCAAACATAAAGTGGTATAGAGGACAATTAGTGGAGATCCAAGGATATCTAATTGATGATGTGGATACTATCTATGAGGATTGACCGGACAAAAGTCAGTTTTGGATGTGATTTCAACCAGAAAGACACTTTTGCACAAAGTGTTAGGAAATGGCTCATCAATGTAGCAAAAGGTGCTCGTTTGAAGTTTGCATCCATGGAGCTGTGGTATTACTTCACACATGTGCCTCATGTTAAATTGTACACCAATAGTGTCCCATTCATTGTCACTTTTAAGCTCAGCCTTCCAGAATCTTCCAGCTTTAAAAACCAATCAACCAGTTACAGCTCAGTACACACAACAGTTAAACAGAAAATTGGAAACAGAATTTTCATGTCCTTTCAGCTTGTATTCATCGTTCTGAAGCTGATTCATCAATTTTGCAATTACATGAGATATAGTGATAAATGAGCTTTTTACAAGTTAAATCCTTGCATTGTACACAATACTTGGCCCTCAATCAGACTTCACTTCAGATCATAGATGACTCACAGGAGCCTCCAAAATGTTCTGATGATGGAATGGGAAGTTCAATTATTTGGAAAACCAGATGACAAGCAGACCATCACCCGATCCATCATTTTATTAACATTTGTGCTTGATCTCAAAACTGCAAATTGAAGTCCAATGAATGAAAACAACCCCAACAATACACAATATGGATGATCACGTTTGTCCAAACAGTGTTGGGAATGTCAAGTTTAATGCAACTATGTCAAATTAGTGCTGAAGATTGGCTCAGAACAGTGGAAAATTAAGGCAATATGGGTTGTTTGAAAGTCCATCACTATAATTGTGCTTTGTTTTTCATTATAAAGTTCAGCTGAACATAATCTTGGGAATGGTTTTCCTTATTAGGCATTATCCTTGCCTGTGGCAAATGATGTTTTGCTGAACCTTGTCTATGGAAAGAAACATTTTGTTGTTCAAAATGAGAAAAAGCTGTGCATCATGCCCATCTATCGAATGATTGCAGATCTTGCATATTTGATGCACAGCAGAACAGTGTGTACCATTAGCAAGATGTACAATAACACCTCATCAAGGCTTCTTTGACAGCACCTTTTAAACCCATGGCTTCCACCATCTGGCAGGAAGAAAGCAGCAGATACATAGGAACACCATCCCCTCTAGGCTACTCACCATTCTGACTTGAAGATACTTTTAAAGTTGGTCATTGTAATGTAAAATAGTATGTCACTAAATGTGCACACAATAAGCTCCTACATGTGCTCCTTAAAACCATCTCAGACAGTTGATGCAGCCTTGATTAACATTTCATTCAAAGTTGGCATCGCCAGAAATGTGAAACTGCTTCACTAGAGCTGGTCTTTACTTTTGTTAAAGCCCCAAAGTGAAACTGGAGTTCTTGATTTCTGACAGCTAAACATGGTACCAACTGAGCAATGGCTGGAACACACAGGTCAACATAGAAAATAGAACAGTACAGCACAGGCCTTTTGGCCCTTCATGTTGTGCTGGCCCTTTATCCTTATCTAAGATCAGACTAACCTAGATACCCTTCATTGTACTATCTTCCATGTGCCTATCCAAGAGGTGCTTAAATGTCAAATGTGGTACCAGAGGAAATACCAGGGCAAGGAAAGAAAGATTTATTTAAGAGGAAGATAAAAGTGTCAGATGGTGAAAAACAAAAGCACCTTACATTCAAATTTTAGCATTTGTAAAATCTCTAAAAAGACTTCAATGCCTGAAGGAATGAGACTCCTTAAATTGCTTACTTTCTAGTCAGAGAGATGAATCATCATGACTCTTTTAAAAAGATGTTTGCTCTCTTCATGTCAGGTTTCCTTTTAATGGATAATTAGTTTGTAATCCAATGAATGTTTGAACTAACAGCGAAGGTGAAAATGAGCAGCCACTTCTCAAGCAAAAGACAGAACCGCACAAGTACACCAGTATATTTTAGAGATTCACAACTCAAAATATCATTCATTCCCACAGAGGCATCCACAGCAGTTCTGTTCTTTAGCCAATGATATCTAGTGCAATATTCCTTCAAATACTTTGACCTGAGAACTTTAAAAAATTATAGATATTGAAACTTGATCAATTCATGAAATAAAACCAACAGAATGGCTATAGCTTGTTGGATGAAAGAAAGGGAAAAATATTTTAAGTTGTTTTGCTACAGAACTGAGCAAAGCTCAGTGCACTTTCTTCATCTTTAATATTTTACTTGCATAGCTACACAATTTTATTACCGACCCCAATGTTGAATATACTAAATCAAACTTCTAGAAAGTAACTTTTTTCATCATCTTAACTAAAACTAAAATAATACACAACAACCCCTAAGTTTCCCTCCAAGCCACACACCATCCTGACTTTGAACAATATCACCATTCCATTACTGGTGCTGGCTCGAAGTCCAGGATCTCCCTCACCTACAGCACAATGGGTATCCCTCCAGCCCAAGGACTGCAGCAGTTCAAGAAACTGTTACAGTGCCATCTACTCAAAAACAAGGCTGGCAATAAATGGTGGCATTGCCAGTGATGCTCACATGCCAAGGTTTAATTAAAAATAGACTGTACTCATGGTCCTATGCCAGACCCGAGAAATAATTTGAGACTTGTATCCTGTTGTTTCATCATAGCATTCTATAGTAATTCTCCCACAATCAATCATAACTACATTCAGTGAATTGTGGAAGGTATTTCTGCGCCAAAGTGAAATTTTGTCGGATCCATATGGATGCAACATGCTCACAGGCGAGAGCCCTGGCTACATTAAAGCAAGTGGTGTGGACACAGCTCTGATGAAATGTCACCCAGACTTTAGCTTGAAGCGTTAGCTTGCTCTCTCTGCATGGATGCTGCCTGACCCGTTGTTTTCAGTGGTGTGGACACAACTCGTGTCAGCAGCTGATGATCATGATGCATTGGAAAACAAGGACATGAATTTTGAAATTGATACATTGTTTAAGCAGAAATCAATTTGGTTCAGGAAGCAGTGGTGGTAGGGGAATAGGACTTGGAATAAGTTAGGACATGGGCAGCAGAGCTTCAGATGATGTGGTGGAGGTGCAGTTCATGCTGGGAGCAATATTAGTCCAATCCATTCTGAAACTCAAATTTAAACAAGAATCTTGATAATCCACTAGATCTCCTATGAATTCCATAAGCCCATCTTAATATTTCCAATGTTACTGAGCTGTCATAATATTAAATATAGTCACCCAAAACAATGCCATTATACTTTTCAGAACTGAATAGACCATGATGTACTATCGGTATTTAACTGAGAAGGTTAACCTCCAACTTGTATGAAGTCCATTGGCCATCTGTTTCTGTTTCATTGCCAATCAATGTCTCACTTTGGTTGTGTATCTTTAAAGCATCTTCTAGGATGTAAGACCACAGGATGTAAGACCACAGGATGTAAGACCACAGGATGTAAGACCACATGATAGCTCAGTGCTGATAGAAGTTGGTCTTGTTTTCTGATTCAACTCTATGGCACCATTGAAACATGTAGTCAAATCAGATTTAATTAAAGATTTTAGATGGTTAATCGTGAAGGCAAACTTTATTTAATCTCTGGTTTTGGAAGACAGTGAGAAACTGTTCTTAATACTGTTTTAAGACTGCATTAAACCACTGACTCCCAGCTTTTGATTGTCCTACAGTAGTACAGTCAGGAGTATATTCGGTACAATATGTCTTGTCCTCTGATGTCACCTTCTGCCTGGCCCAAACTCCCAGCGAACATTCTGTGCACATTTTACCATGACATGTCATGCTCAGAGCAAATGGTTTTTATTGGTACAAATTTCTACTTATAAAACCATCAACAGTTGGACTTGAACCCAAGATATATAACAACTCTTGGCAGAGACACAGGCAGACCACATTCCTGCAATGAAATCTCAATATATGACACTGCCACTTTTTGGTAGACTGAACTCATAGCAGCAGAGAATTATATGGGAGTAACTTAACAAAATTTATTGCACCAATGAAAAGGATGAATCATAAATTAATTGCAATAGAATTTAAGTATTTTGAGTAAATTGGTGTTGATGAATTTCCAGGATGGGTCTTATCATATTTGGGGTTGGGAGGGTTTGTGGTGTGGGTGTTAAATTGGAAAAAAAAGAAAAACCTCAACCCCAACCCACTGCAATTCGAATGGGGTGACAACCGGTATTTCTAAGAGTGAAGAGTGACTCCTCATCCCAGAATCTGTCAGCACTTGGGATTTAAAACCTCTACAACTGATTTTTCATGGCTCTGGGACCAAGCCTGATCCATGTTTTTCCAGTACTGCTTGTGGATCAAGAGAAACAT
Organism: Chiloscyllium plagiosum; assembly: GCF_004010195.1. Lineage (NCBI taxonomy): Eukaryota > Metazoa > Chordata > Chondrichthyes > Orectolobiformes > Hemiscylliidae > Chiloscyllium > Chiloscyllium plagiosum. The sequence goes on from NC_057732.1 coordinate 55,559,218, forward strand.
GAGGAAGGCCCCTCAGCAGCCCTCCCCCAAAGCTAACCCACTGGAATCTGCCAGACACACCCCGCACAATCATTTTCTCCCTCATTTGTTTTCAATTCTATCCCTACAAGTTTCTCTTTTTCTCCCTCTGCTGATCCCTGGATGATCACATATGTGACTCCAGGCCACAACAGTGCAGTTAACTCTGAACTGCCCTCTGGACAATTAGCGATGAACAATAAATGCACGATAGCCAGTGGGAGCCACAAACCATGAATGATATTTTTACCACAAGGCAGACATCTTAAGCTTGTGGTAATAAAGTCCTCGTGTTGTGTTGTGTACTGAAACCACCCTCAATGATAAAGGTCAACTACCCAAGAGAGTCTTTCAATTTCACTAGAGGCTGAGGAGTGATCTTAGAGGTTTATAAAATTAATGAGAGGCATGGATAGGTTAAATAGACAGGGTCTTTTCCTTGGGGTGGGGAAGAAACGAATTAGAGGGCATAGGTTTAGGGTGAGTGGGGAAAGATATAAAGGAGACCTAAGGGACAACTTGTTCACATAGAGGGTGGCGTGTGTATTGAATGAGTTATCAGAGGAAGTGGTGGAGTCTAGTACAATTATAACATTTAAAAGGCATCTGGGTGGGTACATGAATAGGAAGGGTTTGGAGGGATATGGGCCGGGTGTTGGGAGGTGGGACTAGATTGAGTTGGGAGATCTGGTCAGCACGGACAGGTTGGACCGAAGCTGTATATCTCTGTTTCTGACTCTAAATTTGCATTTCACATCCTCTGAGCTACCTTTCAGTGCTCTGTGTAAAATGAACAACCATTACATTACCAGCTTTTTACCAGATGAAAATATTCAAGCTTATTGTTTTCAGAGTTAAAACAGATGACTTCACCCTTGGGAACAATAGACATCTCTCTTCTTAACCTGCAGATCATTTCTACACAATTGATTATGTCTCCTAGTTTAATATGTCCTTTCATAGGATGTTGGCACAGCAAGCACTTGGGGACCATTTCTAAATGCTGTTGAACTTAGTGACATGTGTGGTCATTTCAGAGGGCAGTTAAGAGTCAACCACATTGCCGTGGGTCTGGAGTCACATGTACACCCACACCAGGTAAGGGTGGCAGATTTCCTTCCTTAAAGAGCATTAGTGAAGCAGATGGGTTTTTAACCAACAGTTGATGGTAATTTCAGATTATGATTACATTTTATTAATTGAATTAAATTTCACTAGGTGGTGGATACTTAAGCAACATTTAAGAGGCATCTTGACAGTTACCTATAGGCAGGGAATAGAGGGATACAGACCACGTAGAGGCAAAATGATTTTAGTTTAGAAAGGCAGCATGCGTCGGCGCAATCTTGATGGGCCGAAGGGCCTGTTATTATGTTGCATGTTTCTTGTTCCCAACAATATTTCTACAAAACTGCACTCCTGGTGATGCACCTCAACTCTAAGCATGACTCAGTCAAACAAGTTATTTTTCCAAGTCTTTTCATCCTCATGCCTTGGCCGCATTCAGCTGTAATTGGAACAGAATGCCCGAGGGTTATTAAAATCAAAAGGATGTTCATCTGAGTCACTGGGGCTCTGATTTCAGAAAAGTTGCTGTTGAACCCAGCACCTGCCAGCGAATAGGGACTGGTTGTACTTTGCACATCCATAGTTCAAGAATAAAACTGAATATGGACCTCTGCAGCTGCCTTCAATCTGACTGAGAGAAGCAGTGGTGATGTCTCCAGGCTAGTAATGCAGAACCCCAGGATCACATTCTAAGGAAATGGGTGCGGATCCCTTCAAGGCAAATTTCAATAAAAAAAATTTGGCCTGAAGTGATTCTTGTAAAAACCTCATCTAGCTCATGAATGTCCTTTGGGGAGGGAAAAAAATATCTGCTGTCCTTACCTGGTCTGACCTTCATGCGACTCCAGAGCCACAGCAATGTGCTTGCTCCTCAGCAATTAAGAATGGACAATGAATGCTGACCTGGTTAGTGTTGTGCACATGCTTTGAATAAATAAATAAAAATCCAACTCCCATGGTGGGATGCCCAGTAACATGACTTTTGATCTTTAGAGGACTCAGGAGAATATATGAAGCTGGCATATTTTGAAGGAGGATACCATTTGGATAAGTTTATAGGGAAACCTTTAGGAGAGGTCAAGTATCTTTCTGACTGTAAAAAAATTATACATGAATGCACAATGCCATTGGAAATTAAGTAATCTAGGATTTGTGCTGCCTGACTGATTTCACAACCCATTATTAACGCAGTGTGATGTCGGTCAGGTCACAGTTTGATGGACAGCTCCGAGTAAACACTTTGAAGTGGTACAATGATTAAAAATACTTATTTTCACACGTACTTAATGGAATGTAATTGTAGTGTGTGGATTTTGACACGACTACATGTTTTTATCAATGAGTGTTCGCAAAATTTTTTAAATATTATTTTAGGGAATAAAATGCTTTGCAACGAGAGATAAATTCTGAAACAGAAAACTCAAATGCTGAGTGGATTTTTCAGAATCTCTGACAGAAAGTGGGGTTTATGTTCTTGGCTTGTATCTTTGTCAGAACACAATCCATAACATCCTCGGAGGGTTTCTACCCAAAAGACTTAGCTTTTTCTGCCAAACCCTGATTACCCTGCTGCACTTGGCCAGAGCTTTCTGGGTTTGTTTTCAAGATTCTACGTCTCTCTTTTTCTGATTGGTTCCTTTGTTCTCAATAAAGTTCCCAGCAATCTTCATCTGTTGGAATTATTTGAATATCTTGTTTTATTTTCTTAAAATTCATCAGACTCAAGTAGCGACAAACAATCTGCATCTGGTATTGTCAGAGGAGCAATTGCAGGATTGAATCAGAATTAGAATTTATATCTGCTTACAGTCCTTTCCAACTGACTGAACAGAAATCTGTATCCATATCAGTAGTAAGGCATTTTATGCTTGTTGGGTGCCACAATAATGTTCAAATTGATAATCTCTTTTGAGAGAGAAAAACTAGATAAACAGCCATGTTTCAGAGTACAGGTTTAAAGTGAAGAAGCAATAATTAGGAAAATGAGTTGGTTTGGAAGGCAGAGAATTAATCAGTTAGTGTACAAGGTGATGAAATAAGGTTTTTTTCAGCTCAGACACATTGCAGTGTATTTTGGAGTTTAGGAGAACCAAAAAGGAAGAAGATGCTTAGAATTAGAAACAGCAGACCATAAGATGTAGGGGCAAACAAAGGCGATTTGACCCATTAAATCTGCTCCTCTTTTCAATGAAAATCATGATCCTGAATTCCACATTCCTGCTATTTTTCCCCATAACTCTTGATTCCTTTACTGATTAAATGCCAGTCTATTTCAGCCTTGGATATACTTAACAACTCAGCCTTGACAGCTCCCTTGCGTAAAGAAGACTATGCAGCTTCAGTCATTCTGAACTTGAAAACTATTATCAGAAACTCGTTTTGCTGTTCTTGGGACTCATGGAATATATCGGCATAAAATATAATGAACATCATTTTTGTGAGGGAAGCTGTCAAATGTCCTGATTAACATAAGTGAAATGAAAACAAATTGCTGGAGAAACTCAGCAGGTCTAGCAGTGTCTGTGGGGAGAGAGCAAAGTTACCATTTCAAATCCAGTGACCCATCTTCAGAATCTCTTCTAATGAAGAGTCACTAGAAAGAAACAGTTACGCTGCTTTCTGCCCATAAATGCTGCCAGACCTGTTGAGTTCCTTCAACAACTTTTGTTTTTGTTTCGGATCTCCAACAATTGTTTTATTCAAATACAAATGACTTCTACACAACAAAAAGGGAATTATAATATATTTATCTATTTTTATACCACGTTAGAATAGGAAACAGAATGCTATCACTCTCAATAAAATTTCCTGTGATTTCCTGCACATTATGAACATGGTGACAAGATAATTCTCAGCAAGCTAAGAACAAGAAGTGTAGCCAATTGCAAATATGTAACAACTTGGGTGGCTTTCGTTAAGATGGATTACCTGAATCAAGAATTATCTGAAACAAGGATTCAGGCTAATATCATACAATATTACTTTATCTCTAAGGAATTCCAATTGTTTGATACTAACATTTTATTAGTGCATACTCATCATTAAATTTTGACTCTGGTACAGACATTGTCAACTTATCATTTGTTCTAACTTGAACTGAATATTTCTGCAACAGAGTTTTTTTCATTACCTTCCCTCTTTCTGCTGAGAATGTTGGAATATATTGTGAGAGGGCTCCGCTAACTTAGCTTTGTGGTTGTGTGTAATGTGACACTGAATAGAATAGATTCCCCAAAGTGTGGAAACAGGCCATTCAGTTCAACTGGTTCACACCAACCCTCTGAAGAGCATCCCAACCAGACTAAGCCCCCTATCCTATCCCTATAACCCTACATTTCTCATGGCCAATTCACTTTACTGGCACCTGGGAGGAAACCCGAGCACCCAGAGGAAACCTACGCAAACGTGGGGAGAATGTCTGTGTAGAGTTTGGCACAGTCACCCAAGGGTGGAAGTGAAGCTGGGTCCCTGGCACTGTGAGGCAGCAGTGCTAACCACTGAGCCACCGTGCCACTCCTGCGGATATTGGCTGGTTATTTGTGGAAGACAGCAAAACTGAACTTTGTGCTTTTCATTCCCAAATTGATACAATAGACGAAAGGTGCATGAGTGGGCCATTCTGCCCTTCGAGCCTGTACCACCATTCAATATGATCATGGATGATCATCCTTAATCAGTATCCAGTTCCTGCCTTATCTCCATAACCCTTGATTCCACTATCCTTGAGAGCTCTATCCAACTCTTTCTTAAATGAATCCAGAGACTGGGCATCCACTGCCCTCTGGGGCAGAGCATTCCACACAGCCACCACTCTCTGGATGAAGAAGTTTCTCCTCATCTCTGTCCTAAATGGTCTACCCCATATTTTTAAGCTGTG
>NC_057732.1:55566928-55576287 GCF_004010195.1 Chiloscyllium plagiosum
TCTCAGTTATCCCCACAATATCGTATCTGCCAATTTCCAAGAGAGCCTCAAGCTCATCCATCTTATTTCTAATGCTTCGTGCATTCATATATAGTATTTTTAATTTGTTACTGCCCTCACCCTTCCTATCAACCCCTACTTCATTCAACCTTATGGCACGATCCCTTTGTGAGTTTTCTGCTTCATTGACATCGTTGTCTTTCTTGACTTCCCTCGTTCTAACTTTCCCTTCAATTTCCTTCTTAAACATCCAGTTTGTCCCCTCCCCCTTGTTACTTAGTTTAAACGTAGCTGTGTTGCAGTCGCAAACCTGCCTGCCAGAATGCTGGTCCCCAACCTATTAAGGTGCAAACCGTCTCTCTTGTATAGTTTATGCTTACCACAAAACATACATACAATTCACAAAAGGGGCAACTGGACAACCATCAGCAGCAGAATCCTGGTTCCTATAGTAGAACAAAAGGAAATTGTGTTTTGACTCTGAAGTACAGATACATAATGTGCGAAAGAGGCAGGTCTCACTGATGTTAGATCATATGGAACTTGGGTCAGCTTGGCTTCCAAATCAGATCTCCTCTTTTTTCATCTTCTGCTGATGGTTATGTTCAATTGCTTTTTATTCATTCACAAAAGCTTAGATCTCACATCGATACAGATGTTTCCAGAACTTCAATGAGTAATTTCAAGCTGGCTGAGATGAGAGAGCTCAGCACAGGACCTGATTGTCTCCTGACCCGTGCTGTCCTGTACCCAGTCTGGCTGATTTGGGTTTTTTTATTGATCAAACCATTTGGAAGTTGATAAAGATCCTAAAAGATACATGTTTAAAATATGAAGAGAAATAGCATAATCTAGGTCTGTACTCCCTGGAAGATAAAAGGGTGAGAACATTGGTAATTGTAATTTCTACTCAATTTTGTTAAAAGTGGAGCTTATCTCTGCATCTGCTTTCTGTTGAACCGCCCCCAAGGATGGCCAATACTGGTGCTGAATTCTGAAAGAGAAAAAGAGATTTAGTTATGAAAGCTGGTCTCTCGTACAGTGGATAAGAGCAAGCATTTACTAAAGGAGAATTTCACGAGCATATCCTCATTGGTATTTTAAACTGCCAAAGGAATACATCATCTGAAATAATGCGTAGCCTTGAAGGATCTGTCAGCTGTTGACTGCTGCAGTGAATTGTTGGGGTAACTGCTGAATCTAGGTATAGGCACAACATTCAACAGCATAATGTTAGAAAGTACACTGAAACCAACAGTTCTAATTATTCATTGGCAAATATATTTTAAATAGAATTTTGAATTGATAATACAGGATGTAAGGCAAAATGGTAACAAGACTGTAGCACAGAGAGAAAACATTCAGCCTATCAAGCCCATGCCAGCTATTTGCAAGGAATGTATCCCAGTTTTTGCAGATGGTCGAAGGATCAAGCTGTATTCCCATATTATCCTCGAATTTATGCTTAAAAAAAATCACTAGGAGAAAGTGAGGACTGCAGATGATGGTGGTTAGATTCGAAGAATGTGGTGCTGGAAAAACACAGCAGGTCAGGCAGCATCCGAGGAGCAGGAAGATTGACATCTCCTGATGAGGGGCTTGTGCCCGAAACATCGATCCTCCTACTCCTCGGATGCTGCCTGGCCAGCTGTATTTTTCCAGCACCATACTCTTCAACTTAAAGAAACCACCACTGCATTCTTTTCCAAATATTTCAGTTCAACCAAACCATGCAACTCTGTATCTTCATTTTTACGAGAAACTTATAAGATAAAAGACTGAAGAATTGTATTGAAACCTCAAAGGGTTATTTTCTATAAAAGAGATTTTATTTCAGGGAAAAGTGGAAAAAAAGAATAATTTCTCCTCCATAGGAGCAGAAATTAGGCCATTCTGCTCCACCATTCAATTTTAAGGCAGGCATTGAACAAATACTAGAAACATTGAACCAACCAACTGGCTCAGTGACTCTCCCCTATCATTTCATTAGTAATGGCAATATTTTATCTTTTAAATCTGATGTGTTTGATGAATGTGTAGATCAATTGTGACCACTGCATTCGGTGTTCAAAGGTTAACAATGAGAACAACCGAATCCCCTTGTTTGCTTCATAAACTGACTCACTCTGGAAAAACTGCTTTGTAGTTACATTGTGTGAAACACTGAGACTTTTGTCAAGAGGCACTAAGTTACTCTGAGCTCTCCTAAATTTGCTTCAATTAAAGGCCTTGAGTAAACGATTTCAGCAGAATAGAAAACATCAATCAGCCTCTTGAGGGGATATTACCTTTGAAAGGGACATCTCCAGAAAGGTATCTCTCTCCCCCCCCCCCCCCGAGTATTGCTGAGGAGTCCAATTCCAACATGAGTTGAGTCAGGAACAGGGCTGGAATGTGGTTCCTTGGGGCTCCAGTGAAAGCTCAACATCTTGAATTGTTCACTGCATTTTTTTAGATTACTTTTAGTGTGGAAACAGGCCCTTCGGCCCAACAAGTCCACACCAACCCGCTGAAACGCAACCCATCCAGACTCATTCCCTTACACCTAACACTAGGGTGCAATTTAGCATGGCCAATTCACCTAACATGCACATGTGGGAAGAAACCGGAGCACCAGGAGGAAACCCACGCAGACACAGGGAGAATGTGCAAACTCCACACAGACAGTCGCCTGAGGCAGGAATTGAACCCGGGTCTCTGGCGCTGTGAGGCAGCAGTGCTAACCACTGTGCCACCGTGCCGCCCAGATGCATCTTTGCCAGAGAACTTCCAGCATTTTGTTTTTATTTCAGATATCCAAAATCCGGAGCAGTTTGGTTTTGTATTTCGGGGTTTTTCTCTGAATCACTTACCCAGCAAAAACAAATGTTCCTTCAGGAATTTCATAATTTAAATCTTAATTACAGACAGATCAATGCTGGAATCCTGTACCTTTAACTATATCCTTGACATAATCCAAAAGGAAATTGATACTGCCTTCTATTTCTCTTGTTGATAATGTGCAGCAATATGAGTATAAACATCAGACAGCTGATAGACACAGGAATCATACATTGCATGCGGCTCCTGTTAGCTGACGTCTGTCAGATTCTCGAGTTTCCGGCTGGTTTAAAATGCCACTTTGTTCTGCAGTTTCACATGTGAATGAATGTCTGCCTTGTTCCAAAGAGTTTGTTTAACAGATTAAATACATCAATCTGCTTTCAAAATCTGACTCACGGAGGATGAGGTAACATCGTCCACTTGAATTTAGCAAGGAGCGGACAATAAATGTATTTTCAGAGAATCTTTTCAACCCTTTTAATTCCAGCTCTGGAAGATTTTCCCGTTATAACAGGACGTGGCTGTCAGCAATTTCTGGTATTTAATCAAGCTCAACACTGATTATAAAGGCACTCAGTTTGTCTCAAACATTGTAAAAAATTTAAAAGGTATAGTCAAAGAAACATCCTATTGTGTGGAAGGAAACAGGGAAATTCAAAAGGTGAGCTGTGTTTCATTAAGGTGGGAAATGTTCAGGAAAGGTCTTTGTACATTTTCTGTTGGGAGGTAAATTGTATATTAGATACAGGTCTTCATTATTTTCCTGACTTTGTCATTGCCTTTTTCTAACAACAACCTGTATCCATTCATGTGAAGAAGTAACTTGGTGGGATCTAGGATGTCAATTTAGAGAGGAGAGTTCGAGAAGTACTTCAGAAAAAGTGGCCAGTCTTTTAAGAAGAATTTCAGTTAGAGGAGGGACATGGCAAGCCAAATAGTTTATGGGGATCTCTGAGGAGCAATAGCTGAGCCATGGATGTTAACCCACACTTTGTCAATGCTGCATATCACAAAACATTGGGGTATTTATATGGACATCTGTATCACTTGTAGGTATTTGACCTTTCCTGAACATTTCCCACCTTAAATGAAACAGCTCACCTTTTGAATTACCCTGCTTCCTGGGAGACATTTAGAGTGGAGCTGGTGCTGCCTGTACCCCACATCAGGGGCCAGAGGACACTGACCTAAATTGGTTAGCAAAAGAGGATAGGGCAACATGAGGATCAAAAACAATCTAGGAAGGCAAGTTGTTTGGCTCAGGAAGCCACTGCCTGGAAGTGTGGTGGAGGAAAATAGAATCAGGACTTTTGAAGGACATTGGATCATTAGCTGACGATGAAACTTTTGAGCGACGATGGTGAAAAGATGGAGGTGTAGCCTTCAGGGAATTGCTGTTGCAGAGGATGACTACAGATGTGAAAGGTTGAATGGCCTCCTTTAGTTCTGCAAATATTCTTTGGTTCTATCGTCCACACAAATGCTCCTCCTAATCTGCTGAATGATATTTGTTCTCCATACCTTGCAATCAGTGAGGCTGATGTCTTATACCATCTACTGCCTTTATTTTGAGCTAATTCACAGTGGATAGAAATCAAATCTCAGAACATGATCTTGTGTTGGAACATTTTACTGCACCTGGTAAAATGTAGCACAAGATTATTTGAGATTTGATTGATAGAATTGCAAAGAAAGTCCTTGCTTTCATTTTCACTAGTTCCAGATTGTCATTGTATTGGTTTACACTCCATAAGGTAATGATAATAGATACATAGTCTTAACATTTTCATTTTCTAGTTATTGAGAATGAACAACAAGGAATTACAATGGTTTTTCTGTTTGGCAGTATTTGAGTTAAGGAATTCTAGGTTCTAGGTTCATGTGGAGGTAAAATAAATACATCTAACTTTCACTGTAAAATGTAAGAGCACAGTATTTATTTCTTCTGGTGATTATGATTGCTGGCACTAGTGGATATTCTAAAATAATCACATCAAAGAGAGCAACTGATGAGTATAAGACAACCTCTGTTGCAAATCTATGGAATGAGCCATTTGCACATGCATTTAGAGCACTTGAAATGGAAAATAATGGATTCACAATTCATTACAAAATCATTGACTTGGACAGTGACATCCCAATACAGAGTAAGCCTTACTCTCAGAATATGCAAGCTTTCCTGTCCATGTTGTTAAAAATGCAACAGTTTCCTTTTGTAATTTAGTCCAGAGATACAATGGAGCTAGAATTTAAATATTTCCCCCTAGTTTCCACAGTCTTGCATTCCTGTGAAGATATAATTTGCTTTTCTGTGGTTTCATAGATGATGAGTGATACTTGACACCCCAACGAACTGGCATTTCTCCATGTGACTGTTGAATATTGGTGGCGTGTCACTGTGTAATTGTTACACCCAGTTATGCCCTCAGCCATTGATACACAGTTCTGGTAAAACTAGTGGCGCTGTGACCAACGCTGTAATCCTCTCATCTGATTAGAGGTTATTTGGCCATGTTAGTGTTCCTACTGCTGTCTCACCTGCCTAACAAGACCATAAGACGTAGGAGGAGAAATAGGCCATTCAGCCCATTTAGTCATCTCTACTATTCAATGAGATCATGGTTGATTGTGATAATCCTCAATTCCATTTTCCTGCCTTATCCCTAAAACCCTTGGTTTCCTTGTTGGGCAAAAATCTATCTCAGCCTTGAATACACTTAATGATCTAGCTCAGTCCATAAGATGGAGGAACAGATGTAGGCCATTCAGCCAAGCAGCTTAAAATCTGACAGTTTCCCGACTGGTCCAATTTAGAAAGTGTAGATTAACTTTCACCATTCTGTGTTGCTGTAAAACCACACATGGTTTTTATCCATCTTTCATACACAGTTTGCCTCCCTTTGAGAGTGATTGAATGAGCATGCGGTCAGGTGAATATTGGTAAACTGTTCAGAAAATCCAGCTGAGGGTAAGGGGGAAATCTAATTCTGAGACTTGTGTTAGATCTTTTAACAAACCCCAAGTATCAGTAATATACATGGAGGCATCCTTTGGTTCTAAAGCCTCATCACTTAACTCTGTCTCCATTTTGGAGCTTTCAGTGACTGCATGACTTTTTCCCCAGTTGCCTTTTATTAGATTAGATTACATTACAGTGTGGAAACAGGCCCTTCGGCCCAACAAGTCCACACCGACCCGCCGAAGCGTAACCCACCCATACCCCTACATTTACCCCTTACCTAACACTACGGGCAATTTAGCATGGCCAATTCACCTGACCTGCACATCTTTGGAGTGTGGGAGGAAACCGGAGCACCCGGAGGAAACCCACGCAGACATGGGGAGAACGTGCAAACTCCACACAGTCAGTCGCCTGAGGCGGGAATTGAACCCGGGTCTCTGGCGCTGTGAGGCAGCAGTGCTAACCACTGTGCCACCGTGACGCCCACCGTGCCTTGTCACACAGATCTTTAGTGTGATTCTATCTTTGGCTGTATTTCCACCTCAGTCTCCAATTATCGTTTTTTTCCCCAGATCTAACCTGATGACTAAGTTAAGCCAGGAACGTCACACAATTGTTGCACCTGACAACCTGCTTTTAGATATTCATGTACTCTTTCACAGCTTTGTACTGGCGATAATCAATTTAAACTAAATATTTCAGACAAAAATAGTTTAGTTGTCATGTTGTTACTTTTAGTGCAGAAAAAGAGATGAAGCAATTTGTGGAAAACAAAACATTGGCGCATTGGATCTCAAAGGTCCTTCAAGCTTGAGGACAAAAGGCAGTCCCAATTGGGTCTCAATGTCTCACTTACTCTCTGGTCCACATACTCTTATTCCTGAGGTTCTTTTGTTGAGTTTAGAGGCATTTCATGGTTTTCAAAAATGCCTGCATCAACTCAAAATTTGAGAAACAGACTAGCTATTAATTAATTGTGATGTGGAGGTGCCAGTGTTGGACTGGGGTGAACAAAGTTAAAAATCACACAATACCGGGTTATAGTCCAACTGGTTTATTTGGAAGCACAAGTTTTCAGAGCTCTGCTCCTTTGTCAGGTAGCTAGTGGAGCAGAATCATAGGACACAGAATTTAGAGCAAAATATCATAATGTCAAACAATTGATGCGATGTATTAACAAACCTAGATTCCTGTTAAGTCTTTAATCACTTAGAATGGGGATGCAGGTTTCTATTCATTAATATGAAAATCCCATAACTTCTTTCAAATCACATTTCTGAGATAACTTAAGGTTTTATTTTTTAAAAAGTGACATCTCAAGCTCAGACAATACATTAAAGGGGTGAGGTTAGTCTGTCTGTATCCCAACCTTGAGTCAGACAGGTTCTATTTCAAAGTAGGAATTTATAACGTCACATGGACTGACCGCCTACAGGTTGTGTGCTTTTTGAACAAAATAGAATATAACTGCAAGTACAAATCTGCAAATGCAAATTTACCTCATAGACTTGTGTGTGTGCGCGTGCGTGTGCGCGTGTGTGTGCACGTGTGTGCATATGAGGGAGAGAGAGAGTGTGCGTGAGTGAGTGTGTGAGAGTATGAGAGAGAGACACACACACACTCACTCACGCACACTCTCTCCCTCCCTGATATACACACACACACGGTAAAGGAGAAATGACTCCACCTCATCATTATGAAGAGTGTACGCCCTTTTATCACTTTTTCCAAACACATGTAGAAAGTTAACTTGTGGGAAAATGCAACATTATGTGACTTAAACAAGATGTTATCAAAACAAAATCTGTCAACTCATCTCGGACTCTTCTCCCTCTGCAAACAATGGTATGTCAGACAGCTTCCTCCAGAGCAGTGCCCTTCAGTTCAGCACCAGGTATCTGAACTTCCCGGATAGAATTTACCCCAATAGATAGTTGTCAGTTTTGTTACCCACTTACAAATCTCAGTGAAAAGCAATAATTCTGCAATGTATCGCCAAGAATTGAATCATTTGATAATTTAGTAATCCAAATCAAAATAAGAAGTTTTGAACAAAAATGATTCATTTTTGAGATGTGGGGACTGCCTTTGCCAACTTTTTTTTGAACATTTCATTACATTCAGCAGTAACATCTCAACAGAGTCAATCGAATAATATATTCAGTCAACATTTATTTAAATGCAGGGAATAAATCTGGATATTCTGTGCAAAGTGACTGAGATCAAGCAATAGGTATCTGCCCATTATTTAGAATTATGTATAAATGGGTTATTTTAACTGAATTTGTGTTGATTTGTTTCCTGTGATTTAAAAGATACAATATTTGCACCTTTGAAGTTACTAGTTCATATGCTATGGAATTGCAAGGCTATGATACAACACAGTAGAATATTGCAATAACATGGACAAGAACAGCCTCACACAACAGCTGCTGCTGGTAAAATATAAAGTGAAATAAAACCTGAGCTTCTGCAAACAGCTGATCCGTGAAATCAACAGAATTCTACTGCCTTCAGGCTGATGCATTCAATTGGTTCAATGTTTCTGGACAAATGACAACAGGAGAATAATCAATTAGCATTGCTACCTGAAGAAAAGAAAGACAGGAGTATAGGCTGTAAACAAATAATAACTGTGTGATCAGGGTCAAGATCATTGGAGTGAGACAGCCATCTGTAGATTGAAGAGATTATCTGGCCATTATCATGTTGTTTAAGAGAGCTTGCTGTGCAGAAATTGGTTGCTGCATTCTCTACACCAGTGAGTAGATGTCAAAACATTTTATTGGCCATAAAGGGGCCATGGGCTCACCCATCTCTGGACTCATAGCAGAAGCGGTAATGCAAAGATTAAAACAAACAGTCTTACCGCAAATTCAACCCAAACTCTGGGTCAGATATGTGGATGACACCTTTGTAATCATTAAAAACACAGTAATAGAGAACACACACCGGATCATCAATGCCACACTCACAGGAATCCGATTCACTAGAGAGGAAGAAACGGACAACCAACTCCCATTCCTAGATGTGATGGTACAGAGAACACCGAACGGAGAATTCACCACAAAGGTATACAGGAAAGCCACACACACAGACCATGTCCTAAACTATGAAAGTAACTACCCCAACACACAAAAAAGAAGTTGCATCAAGACACTATTCAAAAGGGCCACAACACACTGCAGTCACCAGAACTGCAAAAAGAGGAAGAGGAACACCTGTACAAGGTATTCGCCAAAAACAGATACCCCGCAATTTCAACAACAGATGCCTAAGGGAAAGACAATGGAACGAGGACATGCCACAACCCAAAGGACTAGCCACACTACCATACATCAAGAGCATTTCAGAACTGACAGCCAGACTACTGCGACCACTAGGACTTATAACAACACACAAACCAACAGCCACTCTCCGACAACAACTCACCAGGACGAAGGACCCAATACCCAGCATGAGCAAAACCAATGTAGTGTACAAAATTCCATGCAAAGACTGTACAAAACACTACATAGGACAAACAGGAAGACAGCTAACGATCCGCATCCATGAACATCAACTAGCCACGAAA
>NC_057732.1:55576557-55603805 GCF_004010195.1 Chiloscyllium plagiosum
GGTAGGTTCTTTACTCAGTGAGTCGTGAGTTCATGGAATGCCCTGTCAGTAGCAGTGGTGGACTCTCCCTCATTATGGGCATTTAAGCGGGCATTGGATAGGCATATGGAGGATAGTGGGCTAGTGTAGGTTAGGTGGGCTTGGATCGGCGCAACATCGAGGGCCGAAGGGCCTGTACTGCGCTGTATTCTTCTATGTTCTAAGCCAAACAGAGAACAGCCAGTGAATTCCTAGAGGCATGGCAATCATCCACAGATTCAATCAATAAGCACATCGATCTGGACCCAATATACCGACCACTGCAGCGGACAGCTGGAACTGACAACTGGAAGCGGCAGATTCAAACCACTATAAATGCCGGACGAAACATCACAGAAGCGCTTCACAGGAGGCTCTCAAGCACTGAGGATGTCACCTAGACAGGGGACGAAACGTCTGCAACACAAATTCCCAGCTCGGCGAACAGAACCACAATAAAGGGGTTGTGAAAGGCAAGATGGTCATTTTATGCATAATCATGAAAAGCAGTAGAAGTGAGATCTGAAGTTAATTCAAATGCTGAATAGACCATAAATGTTCATTTATAGTTTAATCTCCTCAATTGCATTCTACTTTAGTCATTGTTGAGTCAAGTTACACACTTACAAAATGTGTTTACAGCATGACCTGCTGTACATGTTTACCTTTTTGTTCCGAATGTCAACTCTTGCCAATTTCTCACACAATATACAACAAGAACGTAAGAAATGGGAGCAGCAGGCAATTTAGCACCTCGATTCCACTTGGCCATTTAATACAATCTGGTTGACACTAAAATAGGTGGAATTGTGGACATTGTGGAAGGATGTTGCAGGTTACAGAGGAACATAGATAAGCTGCAGAGCTGGGCTGAGAGGTGGTAAATGGGAGTTTAATGTGGAAAAGTGAGGTGATTCACTTTGGAAGGAGTAATAGGAATACAGAGTGGGCTAATGGTAAGATTCTTGGTCGTGTAGATGAGCAGAGAGATTTCTGTGTCCATATACATAGATCCCTGAAAATTGCCATCCAGGTTAATAGTGTTGTTAAGGCAGCGTACGGTGTGTTAGGTTTCATTGGTCAAGGAATTGAGCTCGGTTTCAGAGCCATGAGGTCCCGTTGCAGCTGTACAAAACACTGGTGCGACTGCACTTGGAGTATTGCGTACAGTTCTGGTCACCGCATTATAGGAAGGATGTGGAAACATTGGGAAGGCTGCAGAGGAGGTTTACTAGGATGTTGCCTGGTATGGAGGGAAGATCTTATGAGGAAAGATTAAGGGACTTGGGGCTGTTTGCATTAGAGAGAAGAGGGTTAAGAGGTGACTTAATAGAAACATACAAGATGATCGGAGAATTCGATAGGGTGCCTTTTTCCTTGGTTGGTGATGGCTAGCCCGAGGGGATGTAGCTTTAAACTGAGAGGTGATAGATTAATGACAGATTCAGTAGTAGGTTCTTTACTCAGTAGTAGGGGTGTGAATTCCCTGCCTGTAACAGCAGTAGACTCACCAACTTAAGGGCACTTAAATGGTCATTGGATACTTATATGGAAGATAATGACATAGTGTAGGATACATTGACTTCAGAGCAACTTCACAGGTCAGCGCAACATTGAGGGCTGATGGGCCTGTACTGCACCTAAAGTATTATATGCTCTATGGTTGATCCTATCTCAGCCTCAGCTCCACTTTCTTGCCAGGTCTCAAATCCTTCAATCTGTTACTAATTGAAAATCTATTTCCTCCTCAAATTTACTCGATGTCCCAGCATCCATCACACTCAGGATAAGTGAATCCCACAGAGTCATAACTCACTGAGAAGTAATTCCTCCTCATCACTGTTCTAAATCTGTTGCCCCTTATTCTAAAACTATGAACTCTCATTTGAGATTGCCCAAAAGAAGATACATTCTTTCTACACCCATTCTCCGTGCATTTTCAGCGGGCCGCTGAGCTGCAGTCCCAGGTTCCCATTGAGTGTCTCCTGTCCCTCGGAAAAGTGGCGACCTGCAAAATAATTACCCGTGATTACGCTGGAGCTCTGGCTGTTTTCACAGAAATGCAGCTCCTGGCTCAGGAGAAAGGATTACAGGTGCTGGGTACCTGTACCCCTGTAGGTGCGTTTATGGACGTTATCGCTCGGTATGAGGTCTCCCGAGTCCTGCTGCTGATGCTGCTCCAGCCCCCACCACAGAAACTACTGCCAGAGCACGCTCAGACCCTGGAGAAATATGACTGGGAATCGTTTGACAGCCATAGCCAAGTGAACTACCTGCCGGAGAATGTCTTCCTGCTGCTGCAGTCAGTTGTGATGGCCTGTCAGGAGAAGGATCTCGAGTCCTTAAAGGTTCTGCAGGTGGAGCTCTGGCCGCTGTTGATCCCCGAGCAGAACACCTGCTGCACCTGGTACTACAGGAGGTCCTGGCACCCTCAGGCCGAAGTGTGTGAGATCCCACCCACGTGCCCCCGCCACCGAGATCTCCTAACTGCCGTCAAGTGATTGGGGTGTTGTCTGTACTGTCGAGTGCTCCCTGACCGTCCTGCTGGGGAGCTGGGATTTAAAATGTATTTAATAAAGGTAACACTGACGTGAAAAAAAAAGAAAAAAAATAAAAGTGGGCGGCACGGTGGCACAGTGGTTAGCACTGCTGCCTCACAGCGCCAGAGACCCGGGTTCAATTCCCGCCTCAGGCGAATGACTGTGTAGAGTTTGCACGTTCTCCCCGTGTTTGCGTGGGTTTCCTCCGGGTGCTCCGGTTTCCTCCCACAGTCCAAAGATGTGCAGGGCCAGGTGAATTGGCTATACTAAATTGCCCGTAGTGTTAGGTAAGGGGTATAAGTAGGGGTATGGGTGGGTTTCGCTTCGGCGGGTCGGTGTGGACTTGTTGGGCCGAAGGGCCTGTTTCCACACTGTAATGTAATGTAATGTAATCTAATTCTGTCCGGTTTGAACATTTTATATCCCTCAGTTAGATCTCTTCTCATTCTTCTAAACCCCAGAGAGTATAGACCTAATAATTACGGCCTATTCATCCTAAGCCTTGTATATCCATTTATAATTTTTGTTATTTCTTTGTTCCAACTTGCTTTTCCACCTATTTGAGTGTCATCTGTTAGTTTGG
This sequence comes from Chiloscyllium plagiosum, assembly GCF_004010195.1. Lineage (NCBI taxonomy): Eukaryota > Metazoa > Chordata > Chondrichthyes > Orectolobiformes > Hemiscylliidae > Chiloscyllium > Chiloscyllium plagiosum. Next base: position 55,579,699 of record NC_057732.1, read on the forward strand.
TTATGGCATTTTCTATCCACTAATCATTAATACAGATTGTCAGTAGATGGGTCCCAAGAAATAAACCCTGCAGTTCCCCACAATTACATCTTGCTAAGCAGAAAAAGACCCATTTATCCCAACTCTCTTCTTTCTGTTGTTTTGTCAATCCTGTATCCAAGCTAATATATTAGCTCTACCCCAATATAATCTTACATTGTATATTAACCTTTGTGTGGCACTTTATCAAATGCATTCCAGAAATACTATATCTCCAGGATCCCCATTATCCATATTGATTGTTTTTATCTTTGAAGAACTCTAATAAAGTAGTCAAACACTATTTACCCTCAAAACTCTGATGGATTGTGTTTTTTTTTCTTTTTTTTCTATTTTCTTTTTTCTTTTTCTAGTGCTTATTTTTTCCCCAGCACCCATGGTGTGTGTGTGCAGGTGTGAGATACAGTGAGAGACACAAGATGCACGAATCTTTATTCAATTTCCACCACCAGGAAGATAGGAAAACACCGGAGTGACCAGTGACAAGCAGTGACCTTCACAGCATTCTGCGGCGCCCACCTCTCCCTGAACAACTCCAGGGTGTTGGTGGACACCACGTGCTCCTTCTCCAAGGACACCCGGGCTCTAACGTAACCCCGGAAGAGGGGCAGGCAGTTGGCCCTAACGACCCCCTTCACGGCCCGCTGCCTGGACCTGTGTATGGCCAGTTTGGCCAGGCCCAGGAGCAGAACCATGAGGAGGTCTTCAGACCTGGGATTGTGTTTATTCAAATGTCCTGTTATTGCTTCCTTAATAATGGATTCTAATAATTTCCTAATGACAGATGTCAAATTAACTGGTCTACAGTTTCTGGATCAATGGTGCTGGAAGAGCACAGCAGTTCAGGCAGCATCCGAGGAGCTACCTGGTCTACAGTTTCCTAATTTCTGCCTCCATCCCTCTATGGAAAAGAATGTTATATTAACATTTTCCATTGTTCTCCACCTGGGATATTTTGGAAGATTATAACCAATGGATTCACTATCACTGCTACCATGCTCTTTAAGATCCAGGTTGTAAGCCATCAGACCCTGGGGATCTTGTTTATCTTCAATTCTAATAGTTTGTGCAGTACATTTTCCCTCTTGATGGTTGTTTTAAATTCCTTCCTTTCCATAACATCTGCATTACCTGTTATAATTGGGATGGCACTTTGTTTTTCCTCAGTTTTCATCGTGAAGAACACTTCATTTCAAGTCTTTGTCATTTGTGCGTTCACCAACTCTCCAGTCTCATCCTCCAAAGGACCAACATTCACTTTAGCTACTTTCTTCCCTTTTACATACTTATAGAAGCTTTTGCTGTCCATTTTTATATTGAGCTAATCTTTTCATAATTTCTCTTTACAATGGATATTGCCACCACATCAGTTGACAAAAAAGTACTCCCAGAATAGTGAAGCTTGCAAATGTTGGACATAGATATGATAGGGTCTGGGTCTATGTTGACCAACAAACACCAAACTATGCTAATCCTGTTTACCTGCGCTTGGTCCATAGCAACTATGCCCTGTCATTTTAAGAGCTCATCCAAATGTCTCTTTAACATTGAGAACGTATATGCCTCCAACACCCTCTCAGATAGTGTGTTCCATATTTGTACTACCTCCTGGTTTTAAAAAACCCTCAGATCTCCTCAAAACCATTTGCTCCTCATCTTAAATTAATGTTGTCTGGTTTTAGACACATCTACCACAAGGAAGGTATTCTCACAATTTACTCAGTCTATGCCTTTCACAATTTTATATACCTCAATCAGATCCCCATCAGACTGCTCCACTCCAAGGAAGGCAAGCCCAGCCTATCCAATCTCTCCTTGTGACTGAGGCTTTCCATCCTGGGCAGCATCCTGGTGAATTTCCTCTGCATCCTTTCCAGTGAAATCACATCTCTCCGATGGTATGGCAACCAGAAATACACTGAGTATTCCATCTGTGGCCGAACCAAATGTTTCATAAAGTTGTAACAGGACTTAAGCAGACACAGTTATTTATTTTTAATTTATGACTCAGAATTCCAATAGTTTCATTAGAAAGTTTGCTGTACAGTCAATAGCCTCAGAGAAGTCCTCCCCTTTACACTGAAGAAATAGTGTTTCCTGTTACTTGTTTATTAGCATACACAAAGAATCATTTCCTTCCTGATTTCAAAGCAAAGGATAAATATTTGAAAGAGGTTTCACTTAACTTGTGTAATATGAGCTGACCTTTCTGGGAAAAATAGAAATAGCCATTTGCTGTTTATTGCATCCATATTTACAGCGTTAAGATGAAATGAACCCATTTATATAAGCCAGTACATTTAAAATATTAGAAACAGCTTCCCTGTCTTTGTCTCAAAAGAACTCTGTTCTTACACCATCCAGATACACAATACAAACACATAAATCACACAGAAATGTCTCTACAATCTCTCCTGCTGATAGGTCATTAATATTGATGGAAGTGTTCTGGTAGCTCTTTGCTGCATTCAGGTCAAGCTCTCAGTAATGAACCACCAGAGTATTTATGTTACATTCATCGTGCACAACAATATAACAAATACTAGATTCATCACTTTATAAACAAAGTGATATTTAATAGGATATACCTTTACTTTGGATTCTCATAGGTGAAGGTTGCTAATGCCTCGATATGCTATTGGGACAAATGATGCTATGAAATTAGTTGCTGGTTTTTGAATGAATGACAGTGAGGAAGTATATGTTAGATTTTCAAAAAAAAAATGTATCTTCACTCCATCAGGAAAAATACTTTAGGGAGAATTTTAACTCCACAGCTACAGTGGCACAAGTCACTCACTCAGGGGCTGCAGTTTTATTGACCACCCCTTGCTGTCTTTATACTTGCCAGCTCTCTGCCAAATCTGAAATGGCAGGGCATTTCAATGGATATCTTGTGAAACACAGCTGAGGTGGGTGAGCAGCTCCAGTGACACTTGATATCTGACATCATCCAGACAAAGCAGACCACTTGTTTGTCACCACATCCACAAAAACACATCACTCTCTCCACCACCGGCACTCAGCAGCAGCCTTACTATCTACAAGATGCACTGCAGAAATTCACCAAGATTACTTAGCCAACACCTTCCAAACCCACAACCACTACCATCTCGAAGGACAAGGGCAGCAGATATATGGCAACACCACCACCTGCAAGTTACGCTCCAAGCCGCTCACCATTCTGATTTGGAAATATATTCCTTCACAAAATCCTGGAATTCCCTCCCTAAGGGCATTGTCGGTCAACCTACAGCACATGGACTGCAACGGGTCAAAAAGGCAGTTCACCCCCAAGGGCAGACAGGGACAAGCAAAAAATGCTGGCCCAGCCAGCAACACCCACATCCTATGAATTAGGTGCTTTTTTTAAAAAAAATGTTGCCCAGAAGGGTTTCGGGATTTCCTAAATCCATTCAACATTTTCCCATTAAATGGGACCCTTTCAGAATCGAAGGCATTTTGAAGGATTATATTCCATTTCTATAAAATCTCTCCAACTACTACCTTTAATTGCCTAGGAAGGTCCTAAGAACTTGTCAGACTTTGAGAGCTAGGTGCTTTGAAGTACATTAAATTGAGTGATGGAGATTGTTTTTCTTTCCCTTTCATTTCTTGATTTTCACTGAAGGTGGCTTCACAAATACCACCATCAATGATGGAAGACCCCAGCACATCATTGCAAAAGATAAGGCTGAAGTCTTCACAGCGATCTTTAACCAGAAGTGCTAAGTGTATAATCGATCTTGGCCTCCTCCAACATCACAAATGTCTTTAATCTTCAGCCAATTCGATTCACTCCACATGATATCAAGAAACAGTTGGAGACACCGGATACTGTAAAGGCTATGGGCCCTGATAATATTCTGGCAATAGTACCAAACACTTGTGCTCCAGAAACTCTCCACTCCCCTAGTCAAGCTGTTCCAGTACAGTTACAACACTGGCATTTACCTAGCTATGTGGAAAATTACCCAGGTATAGCCTGTACATCTGCTTATGGAGATTACTAACTTCTATATCTTACTTCATGGCTGTTGATTTACTCCAAAATAATTCCTGCTCTACATTAATGGTACAACAATTGTTACTTGAGCTGTTAGCACACTTTTCTCAATTGCTTGACCTTCCTGATGGAAAAATAACCATGAGAGTCAAACCATCAGAGCGAGAATTCTCCACCTGGAGCATTTAAAACGCAAGGAGGAACAGGTCATAAAGCTTTTGAGAAGGCAGTCTGGGCTTGGTGTGAGAGAGGACAGGGGACCTCTTATTATTGATGCCAGGTTAATGTTTGAGAATCTACAATGACACATCATTGAAATACCACTCAACCACAGCAGTCTAGTCACTGTTTAATCCTAAGGGATGATATATTATTAATTTGAGCTCTTGCAGGTCTATCACGGTTATGGGAAACACAGGTTGAAGAGGATAATGCAACAAAAATGATGAGGAAGAGTAAGACATGATTATATAACCAAGATGATGTGGATGAAAGTTAATGGAAAGGGAGAGGAGGAAGGTGAAGTTAGGCTTCAGCAACTTAATGTAGAAATTTCCTGACTGTATATTTGGAGATTATACTGACAGTCAAGTAGAAGTTCCATTTCCTTAGGTTTGTGGGATGTTAGATTTTCCTAGCGCATCAGTCAGAGCAGCATGTAAGACTCAGACCTAACTTTCTCAGCTTCTGTTCTCACACATACACATCTGGATAGGATAACTCATTTTATTATCTTATTTTTCCTTGAGTAAGGCTTTGCATTATTGCCTTGTAATACTGGTGCCTTGCAACAAACCACAATCCTTCTTTAACCGTACTGCATTTATGAACTGTTGCTGAGATGAGGTATCCAATAAGCAATGATGTTCTGCTTCAGCCTCTGTTAAGCAGTAATTTCCTGTGTAATGAATCACATGTATTTTAACTCTCTCCTAATCGGAATGTCTAAAGGCAACCTTTGTGACGTCCCTTAAAATCTCAGCCTCCTTGCGATTTTAATTATTGTCAGCAGTTTTGCAATTTGTGAATGGTGTTTACATGACATTAACATTAAAACATGCCAATTTGTTTGCACAAATGACAGTGAGTGGCCAAGAAGGTTACAAAGAGGAAGCTGAAAATTTATGACTGCTGCCAACTTTGCCTATGACCAATGAAACACTTCAGAAGCCATGTTATTTGCCAGGCCATGTTTGACTTGAGATGGGTATGGAAGCTTGAAGAGGTTCAACTTGGTCAAAACTGAAGTCCTTCAGGCAGCATTCAGGTTCAGTACAGAAGGATTGACCACACCAACCTCTGTGTACCTGTGCTGAACATTCCTCTTGCTCACCTCAGGGTTCTGGTTCTACATGTTACTTGCAGATGCTCTTGCTCCAGATTTCATTGTTCATTACTTAACGAATAACCATAGAGTTTAATTTTTCCAATGGAGACCTGTTCAAGACACATGATGCAAATCAAAATAGGATTACAAAAATGGTCAAGTCTATATTTTGAGACATGTTATTTAGATTTAGCAGTTTGCAAAGTCTGCTAAAATCAAAATCCAAAGAATCGAAAATCTTTTTAGCCACATGATAACATCACATTCAAACTTTGAGGCAGAAACAGGTGAGGTTTAAGGCTTAAAAAAAGGAATTTTTGCATGAAGACAAATGAAATATATCACATCTTATATCTCACAAAAACAATAATAAAATGGATGTTTGTCAGGGAAAGCATTAGGAACCTTCAGGTTGTCGAGGGACTTGTTTGGGAAAATTTCAAAGAAATTTCTATCCATCAAATTTAATAAGTACAATAATTTACATGGACTGCAATGGTTCAGGAAGGCAGCTCACCACCATCTTCAAGGGTAACTAGGGACTGACAATAAATGCCAGCCCAGCCAGCCAGGCCCATTTCCGATGGAATTAATTTTTTTAAAAAGTTATATACTACCTTTCTACAGAGGAATATTAAGTGAAAGACAGTAATCTATAACAAAAAAACAAATAATTTGTTTTAGAAGAAACTCTTTAAAGATATCGTTGAAAAGATCAGAGTTGAAGAATGGCTACTGAAAAGAAGGTAGCAGCAGATGCACAAGGTCAGAAAAAAAAGAAGAGGGTTCTTGGGGAGGGATGGAATAAGCAAACAGCTTAACAGAGGGCATGCAGAAGTGGAGACTCACTGAGAACGATCTCAGCAAACAATGGAGAAGAATACAAGCACAAGGAAGGAGGACGGAGATGCAGGATCCTGAACATTGTGCCAGAAAATGAACAATATGGTAAAGATAAAATAAACCACTGATAGGCCACACAGTTGGGGAAACAGCAGTATCATGTTAGATTGGTGATCTAGAACCCCAGGGTTAGTGTCTTGGGGTCATGGGTTTGAACCCTCTGAATGAAGACATTCCTCTTTCACTGAGTCTGAAATGGTTGGTGTCTTATCGAGAGATGATGTTGCAGGTTCCAGACTCTCTGCTGGTGAAGCAATTACTACGTTGTCAATCGCTCCCTGAATTTCCGACGTTTTAATCAGATCATTTCTCATTCACCTACATTCTAGAGTAGAAAGACTCATTCTCCTCAATAACTTTTCTCAATTCAGGAATCAATTGAATGAAATTTAAATATGAAAAATAAAGAAACAATTCTGATAATACTCAGATTCAGCAGCATCCATGAAGGAGGAAACAGAGATAAATGTTTCAAATTGATAACCTTTCATCAGAATCCAAGGTGAATTAGTTAAAAAGTGTCATACAGCCTTACAGCATGGGAACAGACCTTTCAGTCCAACCAGTCAATGCTGAACATAATGCCCAACTAAACCAGTCCCACCTTCCTATCGAGTCATAGAGACAAGTGGAAATTCCAACTGTGAGAAAAGAGGAATTCTTCAATGCAAACGTACCTGGAAAAGAAGTGACTGTCAATTAAACATCAGAATAAAAAGAAAAACAATTGCAGATGCTGAAAATCTGAAAACACTCAGTAAGTCTGGCAGCCTTCGTTGAGTGTAACAATTACATTTCAGATGTTAAATTTTATTTACCTAGTGAATATTTATCAGTCCAATTCTCAACAAGTTTATTCTACACTGAGGGAGAAGACTAAAGCTAGACACATCCTTCCAATTGTGGTCTTAGCTGAGCTCTATATTTTTGCTCCATGACTTAGTTATACATCCTCTTCAATAAAGGCATATGTACCATTAACCCAATTGCTTGCTAGATTCCCAGGACAACATCCCAAATTGTTTCACAGGAGAGTTGTCAAACAAATTTCAATAGTAAGCCACATAAATGTGATATTATGATAGGTGAAGAGATAAGTTTTGAGAGTGTCTTCAAGAAGGAGAGAGAAGTAAAACAAGATCTGAAGATATGATTGTGTAGCTGTTATAGGAAATGAATTAAAGGACTGAGAGTTCAAATTCCACCATGGCCTTCAGAAGAATTTACCTCAGCTTTATTTAGAAACTTAAAAAACAGACATAAGAGCAAGAGCAGGTTATTCGGCCATACTATGATATTCAAATGATAATGGCTGATCATCCTACTCTGTACTTGGTTCCTGCTTTCACTCCACACTCTGATCCCTTTATCCCTAAGAACTATATCTAACTCCTTCTTAAGCATTCAGTGTTTTGGCCTCAGAATTGTCTGTGGTAGAGAATTCCACAGACTCACCACTCTCTGGGTGAAGATATTTCTCCTCATCTTGATCCTCAATGGCCTGCCTAATATCCTTAAACTGTGACCCCTGCTTCTGGACTGTCCAGTTATTGGGACCATCTTTTCTGAATTTAGTCTGTTTAATCCTGTCAGAATGTATAGTTTGTAAGAGATTCCTCTTTATTCTTAGAAACTCCACTGAATAAAGTCATAACCAATCCATCCTCTCCTCATACTCCAGTCCTGCTATCCAGCCTGGTAGTCACTCTATAGCCAGAAAATCCTTCCTCAGATATGAAAAAAGACAAAGAAAGCAAAAAACGTGGCATCTGTAAATGGTCATAATTGCAAAATTCTCACACTCAATTTTATTCAATAAATGGCCTTTGGTTGTGACCTGCAATCTTTACTTGCATTGTTATAACATACCATCATGGAATGGTTTAACAAGTCCACCATGGTGTGAACCACTTCAGGAGCCAGAGATAGACAATAAATGCTATGCTTCACCATGTCACCAATGCGTTAAGACAGCCATTAACATTAAAGAGCCAAGAACTCAGAGTCCTCTCAACAATTGGGGAGGAATTGACTTCAACAGAAAGGAGAATGGTACAACTGGGTAATTTGGCAAAATGTGACATACTTAATGCCATTTATGAAGAATTTCTTGATCTTTCTTCAAAAGGTAGATGTGAAAACAGAGACGCTAAAGACCTCAAGGGGTATGGGGGGGGGGGAGGGAATATTTCATTGAGATAGAGGATTAGCTTTGATCATGTTGAAGGGCTGAATGGCTTACTCCTGCTCCTATTTCCTATGTTTATCATAATTTCAATGAAGCCACCAATCAAGAAATTAATTACATCAAGGGCAATTGTGGCTTCACACCTACCTGCCTAACTCTTCATTCAGGTTAACAGAGAATGTTGCTGGGAGTGACATCCATTTACAATCTGTTAGGTTTTATAGATCTCGTTGAAAGCAGTCTACTGTTGATCAGATTACATATTTATGACACTTACCAATGCTGTCTCAGGTGGTAGAAACTTAGTTTACTCTGTGGCTCAGGGAGGAAATTAGATTTTTTTAAAAAAAATAAGTAGTCCCAATTAGTATTTACTGATTTAAAGCAGTGAGCCATAAAGTGAATTGGCTACATTATTTCCAAAGGCAGCAATAGTCATTAGCATCAAATAAAATGGTTTTCTTCAGAATAAGAAGTTAAATGGCTGAACTTGTTAAAACTGAATTAAAAGTGCTTCCTTTCCCTGATTGGCAGAGCTGGCACACAATAGCTACAGCACAAGCCTGTTAAAGGCAAATAAATCTTATGAAGTAGGCTTTGTAAGTGTATTTGTTATGTCTGCTTTAAGTTTTGCTTCAGGCATATGGCTGCTATTCTCCTCTCTTAGCCTTCCTATCCCCGCCCACCAGTCTTTCCCTCACTTTGCTAGAGTACCCTTTGCTGCTTTTCCGCACTCGAAGGAGTTGATCAGAGAGCAACACATCGATACAGGCAGTCTTGGATTACGGGCTTTATCCAGCAGAGTCTTTTCACTGGTCGGAGGGAAGCAATGAGCACTCAGTTGACATATTTGATTAGTTCAAATCAAAGCATTCATGGTCTAAATCCTCTATAAAAGGTCTGAAAGTCAGCTCCTGTGGGATTAATGCTTGCACTCAGGTACAATTTTTTTTCCCTTTGAGCAATTCTCAGTAAGCTAGCTACTATTTTCTAAATGCCTTTTTTCTAATTCCTTAAGGTCATGTCCTGAAGGCACGATTTGAATCCATTCAACAGTCTGTGTGTTTATAAAGAGAGAAAGTCAATTCACCCTTTACTTGCTGAAGTTGCTTTTGCTTACAATTGTAATACTTGGTCAAATGATATTTAGAGGAGAGGGAATAGCCTGTGGGCAGGTTTAACAGTACACCAACAAACGTGAGTAGACACGTAGTACAAAGTCTTCTAAACTCATCTGTGTTTAATGGAGAGGTTTAACGTATTTTTCAAAGAGTTAATTCTGCACTGCTTAAATATTGGTGCAGTTCAATTCTGATGACCAGGAGTTCATTAGAAGACTGTGAAATGGCCAAAATAACAACTAGTTCATTTGTCAACATCAAGGAAGTGAAATCATTGAAAAATTAAATTGAGTTTGTCTCTTCAGTTTTAAATGTGAAGCTGGTGTGTTTGTTAATGAGCCTAAAACAAGTGTTCATTTTTCTTGATTCAATGTGCTGCTTCTCTTCTGTTTAATTATTTTCTGCAAATCAGAAAACTTACAGCAGAATTATTTTATTTAATTCTATCGCATCTGTAAAACTTACCCACATTAGTTAATCCATGACCTTTGTTTTTTGCTGACTTCTTTCCCTATTTGCTGTTGGCTGAGTGTGCTCTTCTCAGCCGTGGTATTTCAAGAGAAGTGGGACAATCTGACTCTGGAGATCTCAAAGCTTCTGTGATACCACCAGGAGGTGTAAATGAGCAGCTTAGGAAGGGAAACATCACCCACTGAGGGTTACCCTTGACTTCCCCAGAAAATCCAACAGAGCCTAAAGAAAACAGAAAGCCTCTGGGGAGGAGTAGATTACTCAGTTATTGACACTGAGCTTTGATGCAGAACTCCTTCACTTTGGAGTAAGATTGTTGTACTTCTGACATAAAGGGAACAAGGGTGACAGAAAGGAAAACCTTCAGAAATTCACACCAGTATCGAGGGAGACTACACTGCTGTGTTAGATAATCAAAGTCAAGCATAGACATGGATAGCGTGGGCAGTGAAAGTGATTTAGCCCAGCTAAAATTCTGAATGTTTCTTGGCTTGGAAAATGGAAAGGCTGGTGGAAAGATAGAAAAGATCCAGTTAAGATAGTCTGAGATATTATTAAAAGGATACTAATGATGAGTACATGCACTTGCTTAATTAGGTCGAAGAGTTTTTAAAAAAAATTTGATGAGATCATAGTTATGATTCAAGTTGTATTTTTAAATTATGGACACATGATCTAGTGGCAAAGGACTGAGATCAGAAGGCTGGGGAGATGATGCTGTGGTGGTGATGGCACGTAGCCTAATATTTTTGATGTCATGAGTTCAAATCACGCCACCACAATTGGTTGGATTTAAAGTCGTTGACATAAATATGAAACTGAAAGCCAGCCTATGAGGGTGACCATGAAGCCACCATCGATTGGTGGTAAAGACCAATCTGGGTCAATAATGTCCTTTAGAGAAGGAAACTGCCATCCTTACTGGTCTGCCCAATATGTGACTCCAGACCCACAGCAATGTGGTTGAGTTTTGACTGGTCTTGAAAATGGCCGAGTAAGTGACTCAGTTAAAGGGGCAATTAGGAATGGGTAACAAAGGCTACCCTTGACGATGATGACTTCATCCCATTAAGAAAGTATTGTCAAGAAAAAGGAATATGAACTGAATGCATAAGAGTTTAGTTGCCTATACCTGTTAGTATCTCAAATTGGATATTGAGAAGGGAAGGAGGGTATGGGAGTGCTGAGTACATAGCAGGCACAAGGTCCAATTCTTATGTAGAAATCCCAGAATCCCAGAGACATGGTGATATTGAACTGGTCCTCTGGTCAGTGAAGATATCAAACTGGCTCCAATGTACTGTCCTTTACAAGCAAAATACTTTGGGTATTGGAAATCTGAAATTAAAAAATAGGAGGAGATGTTGGAGAAACTCCATAAGTCTGGCAGCAACTATGGAGAGGAAACAGTAAATTTGTTTTCAAGTCCACTGACTCTTCAGAGTTTCTCCAGGACTTCCTCTTATTATTCCAATGCACTATCCAGTGGTCACTGACCCCTGGTACACCATCCCAAAGCTCAGACTATTCTGATCAAACACCAGTATTGAGGTTATAACACTGTCATCTAGCCATTAGAAATTTCTTCATGTCATGCGCTTTCTCTGATGTCTTGTATTTATTGTCAATGCCACTTGCATTCCAGCTCCTCTTGATTACAGATCATTTGTACCCAAACGTTACTGGAAAACATACATTTTGTTCTCTCCCTTCCATCTGGGCCTGTCAGACTCAGTTTTATATTGCAATTCTTCAGATCTCAATGTGCAGCTTATGAAACAGATGCAATGTTCTGCCACCTTCCGAAAATAGACCAGCATCATTCCATCTTGTCCTTGTCAGCCATTAAAGTAGCATTTCTTGTTTCCCTGTTATTCAGGTATTTATTCCAACAATTAGTCCAAATCAACAAATTCTATGACTGGGATTCTGACCATTTCCAGATTGATTGTGGTTTAAGTAGCTCACTTGCTGTTTGAGAGGCCTGAGATTGTCTTGTGTATACTTGCTGTTTGATATGTTTCTGCTACTTTATTTTCCCATGTGCTATGTTTAAAATGGACAGTCCTGATTTTAGCTGATGTTAAAGAAAGCAATACTTTCCTCAGATTTCCAGAAGGCTGTGTGTTCACTGCAGAGGACACAGTTCCCTCCAGCCTCCTTGATCTGCCTGGAATGTCAATGTCAGTGACTCCTGAGCTGTGATTATTAATGTATTTGGATCTGTAGAAAACAGAAACAAAGTGACAGAATTCTCTCAGGATAAGAATGCCATGTGTGCCCTAGTGGAAACAAACAAACAAGTTAGTAGCCAATGCTTACAAGATTTTACTTCAGTATATATTAGTTCCCTTCAGTTGTGGGTAATGTCTTGGCAAGGTTTATAAGAGATAAGATTTATCATCTAGAAAGGAATAAGTTGATTAAGGACAGTCAACACGGTTTTGTGAAGGATAGGTCATGCCTCACAAACCTCATTGAGTTCTTTGAGAAGGTGACCAAACAGGTGGATGAGGGTAAAGCGGTTGATGTGGTGTATATGGATTTCAGTAAGGCGTTCGATAAGGTTCCCCACGGTAGGCTATTGCACAAAATACAGAAACATGGGATTGAGGGTGATTTCGCGGTTTGGATCAAATATTGGCTAGCTGAAAGACAGAGGGTGGTGGTTGATGGGAAATACGCAGCAGTTACTACTAATGTACCACAAGGATCTGTTTTGGGGCAACTGCTATTTGTCATTTTTATAAATGACTTGGAAGGCATAGAAGGATGGATTAGTAAATTTGCGGATGATACTAAGGTGGGTAGAGTTGTGGATAGTGTGGAAGGATGTTGCAGATTACAGAGGGACATAGATAAGCTGCAGAGCTGGGCTGAGAGGTGGGAAATGCAGTTTAATGCAGAAAAGTGTGAGATGATTCACTTTAGAAGGAGTAATAGGAATACGGAGTATTGGGCTAATGGTAAGATTCTTGGTGGTGTGGATGAGCAGAGACATCTGTGTCCGTGTACATAGATCCCTGAAAGTTGCCACCCAGGTTGTTAAGAAGACATTCAGTGGGTTAGGTTTTATTGGTAGAGGGATTGAGTTTCAGAGCCATGAAGTCATATTGCAACTCTACAAAACTCTGGTGCAGCCACACTTGGAGTATTGCACACAGTTCTGGTCACCACATTATAGGAAGGATGTGGAAGCATTGGAAAAGGGTGCAGAGGACATTTACTGGGATGTTGCCTGATATGGAGGGAAGGTCTTATGAGGAAAGGCTGAGGGATTTGAGGCTGTGTTTGTTATGGAGAAGAAGGTTGAGAGGTGACTTAATAGAGACATACAAGATAATCAGAGGGTTAGATAGGGTGGACAATGAGAGCCTTTGCCCTCGGATGATGAAGGTTAGCATGAGGGACATAGCTTTAAATTGAAGGGTGATGGATATAGGACAGGTGTGTCAGAGGTAGTTTCTTTACTCAGAGAGTAGTCGGGGCGTGGAATGCATTGCCTGCAAAAGTAGCAGATTCACCAATTTTAGATTAGATTAGATTAGATTACATTACAGTGTGGAAACAAGTCGCCTGAGGCGGGAATTGAACCCGGATCTCTGGCGCTGTGAGGCAGCAGTGCTAACCACTGTGACACCGTGCCACCCACAAACTTTAAGGGCATTTAAATGGTCATTGGATAAACATATGGATGAAAATGGAATAGTGTAGGTTAGATGGGCTTTAGATTGGTTTCACAGGTTGGCATAATATCGAGGGCCTGTACTGCGCTGTAATGTTTTAGATAACAAATATATTCACATATGCCGACACTTCAGTTTCTGTATTAAAACAGTGTTGAAGCTATTTGCGGCGTGAAAGTTATTAAGAGCACAATTTGGGTCTCCTTATCTGAGAAGGGATGTTCTGGCTTTGGAGGGGGCAAAGGTTTACCAGACTGACACCTGGGATAGCAGGACTGAGAAACGAAGAGATTCTGGATTTGTTAGCACTCTATTCACTGGAGCTTAGAAGAATGAGCGGAATCTCATAGAACCCTGTAATATTCCAACAGGACAAGACAAGGTAAATGCCGGATTATGTTCGTGATCACTGAAAAGTGCAGAATGAGGGGACACAGTCTTAGGATATGGGGTAGGCCACTTAGGACTGAGATGAGGAGAAATGTCTTCACCCAGAGAGTGGAAAGCCTGTGGAAGTCTCTGCCAAAGAAATTGGCTGAGGCCAAAACATTAAATGTTTTCAAGAAAGAGTTAGGTATACTTCTTGGGGCTAAAGGATCAAATGGTGTGGGGAGTAAGTGGGAACAGGGGACTGAGTTTGTTGATCAGCCATGATGATATTGAATAACGAAGCAGGCTCGAAGGGCTGAATGGCCTACTTCTGCTCCTATTTTTCTAGGTTTAAAAATGCCACTTGTGCAGTCACCATTGCCAGGAAATGGCTCCAACAAAGACCAGATGGGACTTGGACTGTCAAAGGGAGAGAATCAGTTCATACTGTCAAGGAACTTCTGGGGTGACCTCTGGCAGACAGGCACATGGTAAGATTAGCTGAGTGGAATGGAAACCAATGTGGCTGGTGGGCTCAAATGTGGGCAGCAGTGGGAGAGACTGCACGCACAGGCAGACTTGGCTTCAGGAAAAGGAACTTGTTCAGTACAAACCATGAGTGAGAGTTGACAGAAAGTGCAACATGGAGCATGATTTTAGTGCTTTCAAAGGACAGTGCTTCATGTAGTGCACTGATTGGACAAGCAAATCCCATGATTTTCTATTGAGCCCTCGTTAGTGCAGGTCTCTGAGGGACACAGTGTTGCTCGTGGAGGAGAATCGGAATGTTGGGGAGATTACAGCAATGAGTCTTTGAGCCCTCTTGTATCCTTCAACAGGAGCACAGTTCTCTTAATCAACCTGCCTGAATATGTAATGGCACCCCATGAGCGGGTGGGACTCGAGCCCAGGCTTCTTCCTATCTCAAAGGAAGGGAAACTACCTCCATAACATAAGACCTTCTCAATAGCAATGTATTCTTAGATAGATTGCTTTTAGAATGATTGTTTGCCGATAGTTAAATGATATCTAATTAAAGTTGTGCTGATTAAAGTATAAAAGACAGAATTGTATACTCTGATTAATAAGCCTGTTAGCCAGCTACCCAGTCCAGGCAACATGCAGACATTCACCCTGTTTGATCCTGCTGCCTGATATTGTTGAAAAAGCTCTAATTGTTTCCTTCTGTCCATTCCATGTTAATGCAGCTGCACTTTTGGAATATAAATCAGCAGTAGTATTTTTCTTAAATTAACCTTGTTATTTGTGTGAGTTTACACTTTTGAACATCAACTATGACTTGAATCTACTGTTTTGTGCTCATATTTAAACCATTCTAAAATCTAATAAGTTATATTTAAAAACATTCCCTTCAATTCATGTGACAGTAAATCTCCGAGAACAGGACAGTGATGCAACAAATTAAACTGTCTTTTGTTTTGTTAAAACTTGAAAGTCTTGCTGTGCAAGATACTGAAGGAATATTCAAAGTGTGCAGTTTATTGATACTGTTTAATCCATTCAAAAATTCATAAAAAACGATTCTTACTTTACTGGATACTAGCCGTACTTCACACATTTTATATCTTACCAAGTAGTTTGGGCTTCTCTGTATTTGCTTATGACCCTCCTGGAGTTATAAATATTTCATCCTTTGGACATGTTGTGTTCTGTTAAACTGAAGACTCATTTCACTATTACAGCTCAATTTCTCTACTCATTTTATTCTATTTTAACTTTGACATTATGCTGTTGAATATCTCAGCTGTTTAACTCAGTCTCAAATTTAAAAGAATGAAACTTTCTAGTTGCCAGTTGCTGACTATTATTCAAATAAACTAATTTGAAATGGATTCCACATGGATCACTGCTGGTCTTTGCCAAGCTGTTTGCTGAGCTTATATTAGATAAAAACAAATCAGTGAAATTTATAACCATCTCCTTTAATGAACTTCCTACCTGCTGATAGGAGATCAGATCCAGTTTGCCGAAGATCCAAACCGGAGAAGGGGACAACATTTCATGAAGGGAAGAAGAAAGCACTTGGGGTTTGGTTCAATTAAATTAAATTAAACTAAATTACATTACAATTACTTCCAGCAAGAATCTGTTCCTTTATAATCTGGTCCAGTTGTTATTAGATTAAAGTTATCTGCTAGATGAATCTTTTGAATAAAATCAATTTTAAATTAGTGGCTTGATTATCTGGACAGGTGCATCAAATCATCAACAGCAACATGACAACATTCAATGCTCAGCTACCGATAACTCCGTCTATCAAAGTGCTGTAAGCCAAGTTCCATCTCAGAAGTACAATGGGGAAAGTTGAAGCTGAACTCTAAAAATCACCCAAAAAATAGCAAGAGTTCTGAAGAATGTGCAGCAAGATCTATAGCCCAGAATAATTAAACAGTTCAGTTAGATAGTTTCTGTTCCTCACGCATTGGCTGTTTTGATAATGTGAAGTGGATTAAAGTTGAAAATTATCAAGGGAAAAAAATACAAGATGATGAAAGGGCAGTGGGTATTAGTTGCAAAAGGAGTATTAGCCAATACAGATTCATCTTTGGACTGTATGCTTTATTCTTCAATATTCAGCTAAATGATAGAAAGCCATTCTGAGAATGTAGCACTTTCTCAGCAGGGTATTCACAGGGTTAACAATCTGGATTATTTGTGTGTTTGTAGGAGTTGCAATGCATAAATCTGACTGAAATAATGGAGCTTTTACAATAGTTAAATATTAACATTCACAAATCTGGAAAATTGCACATTGTTCTATTCACATTGGGAATGTTGAGAGGCAAAAGAGACAAGTTAAATCAGATTGCAGTTGGGTGGTTAGATTTGTATTTTGAAAGACTCAAGCATGACTGAAGAAAAGTGAGGGAGAGTTTCATGTGGATAAATGAAAGGTATTGCATTTTGGTAAAACAAACAAGGGCAGGACTTATACAACTAATGGTAGGGTCCTGGGTCGTGTTGTAGAACAGAGACCTCGGGGTTCAGGTACATAATTCTTTGAAATTTGTGCCATAGGTATGGAGGGAGGAGAAAGTGAGGACTGCAGATTCTGGAGATCAGAGTCGGAAGTGTGATGCTGGAAAAGCACAGCCGGTCAGGCAGCATCCAAGGCGCAGGAGATTTGATGTTTCGGGCAAAAGCCCTTCAACAGGAAAGAGAAGCCCTTCTTTCCTGAAGGGTTTATGCCCAAAACGTCGATTCTCCTGCTCTTCAGATGCTGCCTGGTCTGCTGCAATTTCCTAGCACTACAGTCTTGACTCACAGGTGCGCAGGCTGGTTAAAAAGGCATTTAGCATACTTGCCTTCATTGCTCAGACTGTTGTTAACTGGTGATAGGACATCATGTTGAGGTTGTACAGAAGATTAGTGAGGTCTCTATTGGAGTAGTGTGCAGTTCTGGTTGCCCTGTTGCAGGAAAGACGTTATTAAAGTGGAGAGAGTTCAGAAAAGATTTACTAGTATGTGTTGGGAAATGGAGGGCTTGAAACATAAAAACATTGATGGCTTGGGGGTTTTTCACTGGAGTACAGTAGGTTGAAGGGTGACCTTACAGAAGATAATAAACTCATGAGGGCCTTAAATAAGGTGAACAGTCAAGATCTGTTCCTTAGGGTCATGATTCGGAGATGCCAGTGTTGGACTGGGGTGTACAAAGTTAAAAATCAACAACACCAGGTTATAGTCCAACAGGTTTAATTGGAAGCACACTAGCTTTCGGAGCGACGCTCCTTCATCAGGTGATAGTGGAGGGCTCAATCCTAACGCACAGAATTTATAGCAAAAATTTAGCGTGATGTAACTGAAATTATACATTGAAAAATTGATTGTCTGTTAAGCCTTTCATCTGTTAGAATACCATGATTGTTTCACTTTTTTCATGTGTAAATCACAAAACCTTTTTTTAAAAAAGTTGCATTCTCGGGTTAGCTGTTAACAATGGTGATAGCGAGACAATATTTTGAAGGTGTTGGCCCCCTCTGTTTTCTGTCTATGCCATGATGTTTAGATTGATTCCAATCTAAAAAGTGAGATAACGGAGTTTTACATGAATGCATGTAGTTTTTGAGCAAAGTACAATGTATCCTTAGGGTGGGTGAGTTCAAAGCTAGGGGACAAATTTTAAAGGTCATAGAGTCATTGATATGTACAGCATGGAAACAGACCCTTCAGTCCGACTCATCCATGCTGACCAGATATTCCAACCCAATCTAGCCCCAACTGCCAGCACCTGGCCCATATCCCTCCAAGCCCTTACTATTAGAACATAGAACATAGAAGAATACAGCGCAGTACAGGCCCTTCGGCCCTCGATGTTGCGCCGATCCAAGCCCACCTAACCTACACTAGCCCACTATCCTCCATATGCCTATCCAATGCCCGCTTAAATGCCCATAATGAGGGAGAGTCCACCACTGCTACTGGCAGGGCATTCCATGAACTCACGACTCGCTGAGTAAAGAACCTACCCCTAACATCTGTCCTATACCTACCCCCCCTTAAGGATTGGTTCATGTTTGGAATGAACCTCCTGGGGAAGTGAATGATGCTGCTACAGCTACAATATTCATATACCTATCCCGATGTCTTTTGAAATGTTGTAATTGTACCAGCCTCCACCACTCCTCTGGCAGCTCATTCCATACACGTACCACCCTCTGCGTGAAACTGTTGCCCCTTACATTCCTTTTATATCTTTCCCCTCTCACCCTAAACCTATGCCCTCTAGTTCTGGACTCCCCGACCCCAGGGAAGAGACTTTGTCTATTTATCCTATCCATGCCCCTCATGATTTTATAAACCTCTATCCCTCAGCCTCCGACACTCCAAGGAAAACAGCCCCAGCCTATTCAACCTTTCCCTGTAGTTCAAATCCTCCAACCCTGGCAACATCCTTGTAAATCTTTCTGAACCCTTTCAAGTTTCACAACATCTTTCCGATAGGAAGGAGGAGACCAGTATTGCACGCAATATTCCAAATGTGACCTAACCAATGTCCTGTACAGCCGCAACATGACCTCCCAACTCCTGAAAGAGGATAAAGATTTTAAAAAGGATGAGGGGCAACTTTCTTTTAAAAAAACAAAAGGATTGGTTCATGTTTGGAATGAGGAGAAAGTGAGGTCTGCAGATGCTGGAGATCAAAGTTGAAACTTTATTGCTGGAACAGCACAGCAGGTCAGGCAGCATCCAGGGAACAGGAGATTCGACGTTTCGGGCACAGGCCCTTCTTCAGGAATGAGCCGGCACAGGCTCATTCCTGAAGAAGGGCCTGTGCCCGAAACGTCGAATCTCCTGTTCCCTGGATGCTGCCTGACCTGCTGTGCTGTTCCAGCAATAAAGTTTCAACTCATGTTTGGAATGAACCTCCTGGGGAAGTGAATGATGCTGCTACAGCTACAACATTTAAAAGACATTTGGATAAGTATGAACATTGGAAAGGCTTGGAGGGATATAGGCTAAACACAGGCAGGTGGGATTAGTTTAGTTTGGAAACATGGTCAGCATGGGCTGGTTGGGCCGAAGGGTCGGTTTCTGTGCTGGGTGACTGAGGAATTCCCATTGATGGCCTTGTGGCACAGTGGATAGAATCTGTGCTAAAAAGACTCACTCAGGGTACAAAGCCCAAGGAAGGTCTATTCATAAAATAAGCAGCTGCAAGATGCGAGAGTGCATCTTGCAGCACACCCCAATGGCAGGCTATAAGAGTGTAAAAAAATTCCTGATCAGCCGTGTGAAGGAATTAAAATGGAAGTTCTCCCATTAATATCCATAGCTCCAGGCTACAAATGCATGCAAAAGTCTTAATGTCACAGCAACCTCAAATTCACTCCCTATCAGTCAAGGTATGGGCCTACGGTGGCTTTTTGACTGGTACAGACTCAATGGGCCAAAAGGCTTCTTCTGTATCATAGAAATGGTGGGTGTGGGTCTGAAAAGGAGGTTGGTAAGGATGAAGAAGGGAATTTCAGAACTTGAGTCTCAGTAGCTGTTGTTAAACCTACCTGTGATTTTGGGGTGCCTGCAGGAATCTTTCAATGCACAATGAGATTATGCAGAGACAGATGAACACTTGTGGTATTTTTACAGATTTTTTTCTTTGTAGAAGCAAGGGAAAAAGAACAATTTGCAATTGTTGCTTGAAAAAATTTAGGGGAGAAAACTGATCGATTACATGCAGAGAAGTTAAAAAGGTCCTGTTAGTCAGAGGTGAGAGAGATTACCGATCAAATGACCAGCTCTCCCTCAGTGGACAGCAATTCCCTTAATTCTCAGATGCTTGTACAATGATAAATTAATTGGACATCTCACATTACCATTAGTCACTGCTCAAATAGTTTGACTCTTGCCTGTGAGGGATTCTTTTGTTCATAATACAAATATCAGCTGCTTTCTAGTTTATTTTAGTAGGAGTTGGAGTCTGAGTACATCCTTTCTGCCCCATTAACATGATATTCTTCGACTGAATTGAAATTCTACTAAAATAAATATGCTAATTTAGTAACCTATCGGTACCCCAACATGGTTTTCGTAAGTCAACCACTGGGGTCAAATTCTTTAACACTCTCCTTACAGCTGTAGCTACTTATGTCACTTTAACAAGAACAAAGTTGAGTAAATAGTCTCAGCTGAGATGCTTCAGTTTTGCCAGTAACTTTGGATTTGGAGAAGGGCTTTTTTGGCACACTGGCAGTGTCCCTAACTCTGGGCTTGGGGACTCGAGCTCAAGACCCACCTGTCTCAAATGTACCTGAACTGGCTGATTAAAAAAAATGTCAGGTTAATGCCAGGGAAATCAGTCAGTCAAAATAAAAACTGAAAAAAACTGCGGGTGTTGGAAATCAGGAACAAAATCAAATTGCTGAAAAGGCTCAGTGGATCTGGCAGCATCAGTGGAGGGAAATCTGGGTTAATGTTTTGGGTTCAGTGACACTTCCTCAGAACAAATGAGTCAGTTAGTCTTCCCATTCCTAATGGTCATCTAGGGATTCCTGCTCAAACTATCATTCATTCAGTAGGTTCTTTACCCAGAGAGTGGTGGGGGCATGGAATGCACTGCCTGTGGGAGTGGTAGAGTCAGAATCTTTGGTGACCTTTAAGCGGCAATTGGATAGGTACATGGATGGGTGCTTAAGCTAGGACAAATGTTCGGCACAACATCATGGGCCGAAGGGCCTGTTCTGTGCTGTATTGTTCTATGTTCTATGTTCTAAGAATTTGATCAGTTTCCACTACAGTAGCCCCTGGAGAAGGCTGTATTTATTATGAACACCAGCAGTAGATGGCATGTGCCAGAACACAGTTTGGCAGTGCCATATGACTACCACACAAAAAAGAGCAAGTTGTAGTAAGCTTGCTGTGTTTTCTTTCTAAGTTGGCCTCCGGGGGTTTGTGGTCTACACCACATGTTTCTGGAGTAGTCAGGTCCAGCTGCTCCCTTCGCCTGACCAAAACCTTTGTAGTGAGCATCCATTGCCAGCACTAGTATTGCACGTATTCCTACTCTCTACCTCAGTGAGTGATGGTGGGATAGGGAGGTGGTGAAGACCCACTGCCACTGGTGAGGGGTATCTTCAGTTCACTACAGCCTTGCCTGTGCCCTCACCCAGCCCCCAGACCCAGCCTCTCCGCCTACTCTTAGTCTTCGCAGGGGACTGCATATCAAACATGACGACATCAGTGACACATGCACAGCCAACTTTTTAGGATGAGTAACACTAATAGGGCTGTTGTTTATTGCTCATCTCTAATTGCTCTTGAACTGAGTGGCTTGCCATTTCAGAGGTCAGTTTAGAGTCAATCACAAGTAGTAAGTTTGGCAGATCCCCTTCTCAAAAAAAGGTATTAGTGAGCCCGATGGGACCCAGTGGTCATATGGATTCCATTAGGTTAACTTTTTAATTCAAAAATTTTACTCATTTCATGGGTGGGATTTGAATTTATACCCCTGGCCAGAATATTAGCTTGGCATTCTGGAGTGCCTGCCCAGTATACTACCCCTAGTGCCGCAGCCTCCCTATACCCGGCATGGTCAACTGGTATCCTACCCATGAGCTGCCATTTAATCACTTTCAGTGATACTCCATCAGGTTAAACTACTCATTGACTGAGGCTAACACAAGCAGAAAGCAGCTGTTTGACAAGTGCCTCTAAACTGGCAAGAGTAAAGTCCTCGAGGGATCAAAACTGGGGGAAATAAATACATTTTAGTAAACAGTAGAACATAATGCAAAGATGGTTTGTAGTCAAGTCTTAGTGAAGATTTCCTGTTGTTTGTCAGTTTCAAAAGAATGAAGGTCTGATTATATTTCAGTGTAATCAGAAACAGCAATTTTCAGTCTTGAGTTCAAACAGATAAATGAGTATTTCTAAACCATGTCCTGAATTAGACTGCATTACATACAACTTTTCAAATGTGATACACTAACGAGTGCATGTTCACTTAACCATGTGTTGTAATGCATATGAATCACAACACATCTGGTCCATAAATACATTAAAATCTCAGACAAGAATATGGAAAGCTTGGCTCAAGTCAGCTTCACTGACTCTTCAAATCATAGCAGAAGTAAGCTGACCACCCCCATGCTAATTAATATCTACTTTTGTATATTAACTTTCATGTTTAAAAATACTTATTGAAATTACTAGTGTTTCATTTTTCAGCTGTAATGTGATTAACAATGGAATGCTTTGTGGCTGCATTCATTCCTTTGTGTTTGAGATACAAGGGCTTTGATAGATTTTGCTAATCCTTCTTGAGAAAGCCTTCCTGGGGCAAAATGATAATTTGAGCATCCACTGTGCAGCACAGGGGTGCAACTGGTACTATGCCAAGACACGTGTTCACTGTTGATCCAGTCACTTGTCATTTGCAAAATAATTCAGAAGAATGTGACTGGATATCAGATTGCCATTGGTTTGGTGAATTTTGCACTGAAGAATGTTAAAATACAATTCCCTCTGCAAATGTGAAAGGACTATCACATTAGAGGCTATTACACTATAATCCTGACAAAAGGATTGAAAGGTTATGTTAAGAGTAAATAATAAAACTTTAATCATAGGTTTTAATTGAATCAAAATCCTGCCAGAAAGGAACATGTTTTCATATTGCTGGGAATTTCACCCCAGAGGTATCTTGATTTGTGGAGAATGCTGAGCATGGATACTGTAAAGAGTGATGAAAGTGAATTGGCCAACACCTATTACACTATCACAACACGGAATCCCTGTCTTAAATACAGAGACTAGTGGTCTTTTCTGCAGCTGCTAATCTCAGTTGATCTCAATGCAGACAGAGCATTAGGATACTGTCCATGAGGCTCATTAAAATACTACAAGTTACTTAAGTTAACAAACTTAGTTTATAATTGGAACATTTGAGCAGCATTCCAGAGTCAAAGTACCCTTTCAATTATAGAACTGAGAGAGAACTAGCCTGCTCTCTTAACAAGGAGCTACAATTGATAGTAAGTTTGTTTTTTAAAATATTTTTTAAAGTGCACGAATCTTTATTCAAATTCCACCACCAGGAAGACAGGAAAACACCCGGGTGGCCAGTGACAAACACTGCCCTTCACATCAAAGGGCAGTGCTGTGTGATCAAAACAGTGAAGGGGAGGGTAGGGACTAAATCAAAATAGAGTTGGAGGGAGAAATGATGCACTGCACTCCCTGCAGTGCCCACCTCTCCCTGAACAACTCCAGGGTGTTGAGTAAGTTTGTTTTATTTTTTTTTTTCTTTTTCCCCTTTCTTTTTTTAACCCCCACACTACCACTAAGTGCGGTAGTGCTTATTTTATCCCCAGCACCCATGGTGTGTGTGTGCAGGTGTGAGACACAGTGAAAGACACAAAGTGCACAAATCTTTATTCAAATTCCACCACCGGGAATATAGGACTTTTTTTTCTTTTAACCCCCACACTACCGGTAGTGCTTATTTTTTCCCCCGCACCCATGGTGTGTGTGTATA
>NC_057732.1:55606679-55611940 GCF_004010195.1 Chiloscyllium plagiosum
GAGTCCTTGCGCAAACACCCAAGTGGCCTGTGACAAGCAGTGCCCTTCACATCAAAGGGCAGTGCTGTGTGTTCTCCTGGATGTATTATATTTTATTAAACAAATTACAAAAACAGTTTACAACAAACAGTTACATTTATTTTTTTTTTTATTTTTTTTCCCCACAATACCACCTAAGTGCGGTAGTGCTTATTTTATCCCCAGCACCCATGGTGTGTGTGTGCAGGTGTGAGACACAGTGAAAGACACAAAGTGCACCAATCTTTATTCAATTTCCACCACCAGGGTGTGATCAAAACAGTGAGGGGGAGGGTAGGGACTAAATCAAAATAGAGTTGGAGGGAGTAAGTTTGTTTTATATTGGTGATGCAGACTTTGTCGGCTGGGCCAGCATTTATTGCTCATTTCCTAATCGCCCAATCACATTGCTAGTCATCTGGAGTCACATGTCAGTCTCATGAAGAACAGAAGGTTTTCCTAATTGGAATCGGTGAACCAGATGGGTTCAATTAACAATTGTTAGCAACTTCCCCAAACATGAAGTACTAGATTACGAGATCAGTAGTATTCCCATTGCCTCCCTCACCTAAGTCAAACTAAGCAAAGGGACACAACTCTCCAGTGATAGGGCTCTGTAAAACAAACAGCTATGGAACAGGTTGAAATCTCACCATGGTAGATGGTTGAATTGGATTTCAATTAAATCTAGAAGTAAAGTCTGCTGGTGGCCCTGAAACAATCATCAATTGTAGTAAAGTTCGGTTAGGTTCATTAGTGTGCCTCCAAGAAGCAAAATGGTCCATTGGCTGCAGCAGAATTATATTTAGCCACAGTTTCCAACCTCATGGTTTTGCATTATCATCAAGCCAAGGGATCACCCCTGGTTCAGTAGAGTGTAGGAGGGTGTGCTTGATGCTGCTCCTCCTAAAACTGAAGCATTAGCCTGGTGAAGCTACCAAACAATACAACTGTAGATAACATAACAGCAAGTGGTAGACAGAGCTATTTGATTCCACAATCAACTGATCAGACCTAAGCTCTGCAGTCCTATAATATCCAGGCACAGATGATGGTGGACAATGAAACAATTTATTGGAAGAGAAGGAGACTCTACAAATATTCTTGTTGTCAATGATGGAAATTCCCAACAAATCAGTACAAAAATTAAGGCAGAAGCATTTACAGTATTCTTCAGCAAGAAGTGTCAAATGGATGATCCCTCTCTGCCTATTCTAGTGGTCCCCATCATCACAGATGCTGGTCTTCAGCCAATTCAAGTCACTCCACACAATATCAAGAAATGGTTGGAGGCATTGGATACTGTAAAGGCTATGGCCTTAATAACATCCCAGCAACAATACTTGTGCTCTAGAACGTGCTGGTCCCCTCGCCAAGCTCTTCCATTACAGCTACAATACTGGCATCAACTGACAATGTGAAAAATTGCCTATGTATGTCCTGCATGCAAAAAAGCAGACCATTACTGCCCCGTGAATCTGCTCTCGCTCATTAGTAAAGTGATGGAAGGTATCATCAACAGTGCTACACTTGCTTAGCAATAACCTACTTATAATGACGTGCAGTTTTGATTCTATCAGGGTCACTCAGCTCCTGACCTTGTTTTGTGAAAAAATCAGGCATGAAACAAAGAGGTGTATAAAATATTGAGAGGATAACATCTATTTTCAAACTAAATTCAGATGGAACAGGTGCTGGTACAAGATGTGAACAGCTCTGTTAACTGCGGCTCAGTGGGCAATTGTCACACTTTTGAATTGGGACATTCTGATTAAAGTCCCACTTTAGAGACTTGACCACAATGTTCATATCCCTTTTGCAGTACTGAGGGTGTGCTGTGGAAAAGCCATCTATCAGATGAAATGTAAAAGCTATTTCAAATGAGAGCAGAGGATTTCTATGCAATGTATTGGTTCTTTATTATCCCTCAGTTACATTAGAATAGATTGCCTCCCAACGTGCAAACAATGACCTACTAGTTTAATCATTAGTTTGTTAATCCAGGGACTCAGTTAATGTTCTAGCTACCCAGGTTCAAATGTTGGCATGGCAGATGGTAGAATTTGTATTCAATTATTTAAAAAATCTGGTATTAAGAGTCCAATGATGACCATGAATCCATTGATTTACTCATGTCCTTTAGGAAGAAAACTGCTATCCTTACTTACTAGTGATAGGGGCATCGCAATTGTGTGAGGGGTATCAACTCATGGAAAATAGGAGCAGAAGAAGAGCATTCAGCCCATTGAAACCACTGTGCCATTCAATATAATCATAGCTGATCCTCTGTGTTATACTCCTAATCTCTCCCCGTATCTCTAGATGCCTTTAGACTCTGAAAATCTGTTTATTTTTTCTTAAATACATTCAGAAACTTTAGTCTCCATAGCCTTCTGTGGTAGATACTTCCACATGTTCACCACTGTCTAAGTGAAAAAATGTCTTCTTATCTCAGTCTGAAATGGCCCACTGTGCATCCTGAAATGGGACCCCCTGTTGTGGACTGTCCCACCAGGGAGGAACCTTATCCAGCGCTGTCAGCTTTAGTGAGATCCCTGTCATTCTTCTGGACCCCTGTGACCTCATTGGACAAACCTGCCTTCCCAGGAATCAGTATGGTGTACCTTTACTTAACAACAAGTTAAGAGTCAAGTCAAGATGGTGTAGTGTGAGCTGGAGGAAGCTGTCCTGGTGTTGATCAGAGACATGTTGCTGGAAACCTGCCTCACACCGATTTGTGTCTAAGCTGATCCTGCAGTATCTTGTGATGTCATTCTGTGATATCACTCTCAACATCAGAAAACAATGACTATCCTGATGCTGCCACACAATACTCAAATCCCCTGACCACCAAAATCCATGGGGTGACCAGGACAGCGCTGGCCATTTCCCATTCCTCTTGGTGCGAGTAGACCATAACAATGAAATCCAGCATTGACTCCGATGTGCCAGTTCAATCCTCGGACACCTGAGGAACAGAGTGTTTAAAATCCGAGCCCTCAAGCCCAGCACCAAGCTCAGTCTACAGACCAGTCTAGATCCCTACCCTCCTATATTCATCAGAAACATGGACTATGTACAGCAGACACCTCAAATCTTTGCACAGTTATACAGTCATAGAGATGTACAGCTCAGAAACAGATCCTTTGGTCCAACTCGTCCATGCTGACCAGATATCTCAACCCAATCTCATCCAATTTGCCAGCACTTGGCCCATATCCTTCTAAACCCTTCCTATTCCTATACCCCTCCAGATGCCTTTTAAATGGTATAATTGTACCAGCCTCCACCACTTCCTCTGGCAGCTCATTCCATACATGTGCCACCCTCTGTGTGAAAAAGTTACCCCTTAGGTCCTTTTTTAAATCTTTCCTCTCTCACCTTAAACCTGTGCCCTCTAGTCTTGGACTCCCATCACCCTCAAAAGATTGTGACTATTCACTCTTTCCATGCCCCTCATGTTTTTAGAAATCTCTATAAGATCACCCCTCAGCCTCTGGCACTCCAAGAAAAATGCCCCAGTTATCACCAACATTGCCTTTTGCAAATCTTCTAGCTTTCTAGTCCTACCCTTGGATTGAGCTTAGCTCCCAGGTATTTTTGTCTTTCCTGGAGTAATATATTAAACATATATTTTTCTTAATTTCCATTCCTTTTTGTCATTATAAATGAATGTCTTATCTTTATATATAAAGTGAAATTATTTCATTTTCTTTATATTAACCACTAGATCCATATTGTCACAGTATCTTTGCACAACCTTTAAATTGTCCATCATTCCCTCATACGAGACACTTCAGAGTGTGACATGGTTGGTGAAAGCCAGTGATGCACAATGATAATTTATCTCCCCAATTCCAATTTTACACCCAATTATTTTCCTATAGCGTACAAATTAGGGGATCCATTGCGATATTAAACAATATGGCTGTTTAACTCACTGTGCTACCTTTATATCTGGTGTTTTATAATTATAACTTTCTACACGTGTTGTATTATTTGAGTATAAATTTGTAATTTAATATAATAAATTCTGGCGAGAGATACCCTGTGCAATGCTTTCATTAGTAATCTATAACCTATAGAGTCAAAGGCCTTGGCTAAGTCAATGAAGACACCTGCCAATTCCTGTCTCCCTCTCTTCAATCCTTTGATAATATTATCTAATATTTTCATCACGTTCCGGTACTCTGATTTTTAAAAAAACCTTTCTGATGCCGATTAAGGTCTACCACCTTGCTAAGTCTTTTTGCTAAAATTTTAGTAGATGCCCTAAAAGGTGTCCAATGGTGATGGCTAGCATGAGGGGACAGATGTCAGAGGTAGATCCTTTACTCAGAGTAGTAGGGGTGTGGAACGCACTGCCTACAACAATAGTTCACTCACCAACTTTTAAGGGCATTTAAATGGTCATTGGATAAACATACGGACGAGAATGGAATAGTGTAGGTTAGATGGGCTTCAGATTGGTTCCACAGGTCGATGCAACATCAAGGGCCAAAGGGCCTGTACTTCTCTGTAATGTCCTATGTTCTATGTCTTCAATTATCTACATTCTTGAGGCCCTCTACATCATTCATTTTCAGAATTAGTGTAGTTCTACTGGCTTTAAAACTATCAGATATCATCCCAATATTTGTCCAAAGAGAAAAGAGCCTGGAAGTCTAGTTACATCCTCCTTATGCACTGCCTTTAGGTCATTAAAATTTATACTATCAGGCCCAGCTGCTGTTTTAGGCTCTATTCCATTAATTGCTAATTCCACCTCTTGCATGCAAATTGGCTACATTAGTCGATGTCCCCATAGTCAAACCTTGCTAAGTGACAAATTTTAGAATATTGGCTTTATTACAAGGACAGAGGAAACACTAGAAGGACATCCTGAAAGCTTCCCTAAACAAATGCAACATTCCCACCACCATATGGGTTTTGCTTGCTCAAAAATACGCAAACTGGAGAAGGCACCACCCACTTTGAGTGACACTGGGTGGAGCCTGTGAAGGCCAAGTCAACACAGCAGGCAGAGTGTGAGGCAGCAGTGCTAACCACTGAGCCACTGGGTTGCCCCAGTGCAATTTTCCCAGTGGCACTCTGCCATTCTAGTTTTCATTCATACCCATATTTTGCAGCATCGGCCTTGCTTTTGCTCAGTTATATAACTTGTCCAAATCCTTTTTGAGATGGAAATGTGTTGCTGGAAAAGCGCAGCAGGTCAGGCAGCATCTAGGGAACAGGAGAATCGA
>NC_057732.1:55611964-55621206 GCF_004010195.1 Chiloscyllium plagiosum
GATGCTGCCTGACCTGCTGCGCTTTTCCAGCAACACATTTCCATCTCTGATCTCCAGCATCTGCAGACCTCACTTTCTCCTCAAATCCTTTTTGAGGCTTTTACATCTTCACCATTCACAGTCTCTCCTCATTCTCAGAAAACTTAAAATAAAAAAAAAGGATTGTCTCATCTAAATCACATGTACTGTGAATGGCTTGGCCCTAAAGCACTGATCTCTCTACACCACCAGCCACAACCTTCCACTCTGAAGAAGACTAATTTGTTTCCTGTCTGCCAACGAGTTCTCAGCCCATGCCCAGTATATGAGCACCAGTCCCATGTGCTTTGATTTTGTACACTAACCCCTTATGGCAAGAACCTTCTCTGAAAATCTAAATAAATCATATCCATTGGAAGCTCGAGTCAAAGAGAGATATCGGAGAGTCTGTAAAGGTGTGTGCTGAATGTTACTGAGTCTTGGGGAGCTGGAGAATCAGGGAGTGAAGTTAGTGATTCTTGGAATAGGAAAAACTGCCCTAAAAATGGAATGGGTCAGGTGACAGAGGCTCCGTTGGCTCCAGTGTGAATAGATATTGAAGTTATCCTGATACTACTTTATACCCAGTCCCTGTATTTATTGTATCCTGCAGAAATCTTGTGTATAAGTCAACCTCTACTTTTTCCTAAATGTTTTTTGGAAAAATTTATGTTTGTTTTCACAAGTCTATATGGTAATCATTGGGAATGAAATAGCATCTAATCATTAGATTTACAGAAATCCTAACTGACTTGGATTAATTAATGAAGAGTCAGCAGTTCATAGAGTAGAATTCCTACTGTGTGAACACAAGCCATTTGGCCCATCCTGACCCTCCAAAGAGCATCCCTCTCAGACCCACCCTTCCTGTAACCCACAATTATCTGGCTAATCCAACCAGCCTGGACACTATGGGCAATTTAGCATGGCCAATCCACCTAACCTGCACATCTTTGAATTGTGAGAGGAAACCCATGCAGACACAGGGAGAATGTGTAATCTCCACACAGACAGTCACCCAAGGCTATAATTGAACCCAGGTCCCTGGTGCTGGGAGGCAGTCGTGTTCACCACTGTGCTAATGGTTATTTTGGGTTTTTATTTGATTAACACTAAAACAAATTTTACGAAGTGTTCCCCTAGCAGATTTATCAAATGGTACAGGATTATGATTGGACAGTTTACCAAGTCTACATATAAAATAAACTTCATCGATGGTCTTTTTTAACATAATCAATTGCTTTGCAGGAATTGTGTGGGGTTTGTCCCTCTATTCTGTTCTTTTTTATTTTAATGTTAATTTGGATGTTAATATTTAATTGTTAGGACTTTGTGAACAGGGTTAGTATGTCCATATCTAACATTTACACATCAGCACAGTTACCCTGCTTCATTGCAAAATGCAGAAGGTTTTCTGACAGCTTGTGTCCAATAAGCAATTACTTGAATGGTGCAGAAATGACTGGGCCAGTGATGACGGTAAATGATGAAGCTTTTACTATTGAGCTCAAATAAAACTTGTAGTGAATTCTGCTTTTATTGGTTTCACCAGGTGTTGGTTATTAGGAGTGCTTTATACTGAGACTGTATTCTTTAAAAGGCAAACAGATGTTCAGTAAGTAACACAGAAATTGTGGACTGAAGGAAGTGATCTTTTGAAGTGGATTCATCTTACATTGCACTGTTGTAAACACATTGTGTTGCAAAGCAAAATGATATGTTCATTCTTGCAACTGCCCAAAACAAAACCTCTCCCATTTAATCCATTGGGAGACACAACTAGTAGGTGTCTATGTAGGAGGTGACCTTGTGTGGTTTTATGGAACCTCTTACTGATTGTTTCATGAGAACATAAGGACTGAGTGTGGGAGTAGGCTGTTCAGGTCCTCAGGCCTGCCCGGCTGTTGTATGCAGTCATGGCTGATTCGACCCAGACCTTTAACTCACGTTTCTTGCCAGTTCCTCATAACCCTCAACTCCATGATTTTTAAACAATCTATCTACCTCCTTTTCAGATATTTTCAATGATCTAAAGCTATGAGTCTCTGAGATAGTGAATGTCTGGAATCCCCTACTGTCTGGGAGAAGAAACTCCTTCACATCTCTATTTTAAATGAATTTCTTTTTATTCTGTAACTATCTCCTCTAGTTTGAGATTCTCTCACCAGTGGAAACATCTTCTCAACATCTACCCTGTCAACCCCCCTCATAATCTTGTGTGTTTCAATAAGATCACCTTCTAAATTAGAACGAATAAAGTCCTATTCTGTTCAACCATTGTTGACAGGTTAACTCCTTCATCCCAGCAATCAGCCAAGTGGATAACATTTGAACAGCCTCCAGTGCCAGTGTATCTTTTTTTAAAATGAGATGCTCAGTTTAATCTGGGCAAATTATAGTAATGTGTTTATACTTTTTAAATTGACTGGTCTCTTTTTTTTTCAAAGTGTATTGGGAGAAAGCAAGAACGGAGTCTGTGTTAGACTATCTTTTATGATCATATTGGATGCCTGGGCAGGTTCAAAAGGTTCATTAGCCCTTCCCCCTGTTTTCTATGTATCCATATTTTCTCCCATCATCCATAGACACCCTGACCTACATTAACACGCTCCCAGTCAAATAGTGAATAAAAGTTCTCATTCTTGTTTTCAAACCCCATCATCATCTCCCCTCTCTCTACCTCTGCCTTCTCCTCCAATGCCACAACCCTCTGAGACCTCTGCAATCCATTAATTGTGGCCTCCTAACCATCCCTGAATTGAGTCATTCACTATTGATGGCCACCCCTCTAATTCATTCAACTCCTTCCCAAATCTCCCCACCTCTGGACCTCACCTTCCTGGTTTAAAACACTCTTTAAAAACTATTGCATTGACCAAGCCCTTTGTAGCTTTGTCTAATATTCCCTTTTAGCTCAAATCATATATTGTTTTTATAATGCACCTGTGAAGCATCTTGGAACTTTATGCTAAAGGCACTATATAAACATAAATTGTTGTTGTAGAAACCATGCATATATGAAATTAGAATTAGCTTTTATTGTCACACATGAGTACAGTGAAAAGCATACAAGTTGCCATCTTAGGTACAATGGTATCTCGGTACGGATTCTTAAATACAAATACTTAGAGAGAAAAATGAGAAAAGGAAGGAAAGAAGTGAAAAAGAAGACATGGTTGATTTCCATTTTTCTCCCAGAGTCCTGTTAAAGGGAGCACAGTTTATCTTCCTCCTCCGATCCTACATTGTGAGCATTTGGCTGGCTTGAAGATACACTGTACATTTCTGAAAGCTCCGGCCCCAGGCCCAGAAACATGGAGTGCAGACACAGGGTAAGAAGGTAGATGCAAGAGGGCAGTCTGATGGTAACTGCTGCTCCCAGGAGATTCTGGCCCATGTTTGGACCTGCTCTGAGCATTCAGCACCTTGTATCTTTACAACATCTTTAATATCATGTGGTATCTTTACAGTTCCTACAAACATTGTTCACATTCCTGAATGTCAAAAAAAAGACATTTCTCCCAAGCCACCTGTCAGCCTAAAACTGAAATTTATCCAATATCACCCAAAGTGTTGCTGAAAATTCCTTTGAAGACGTCCCAAACAAAATGGCATTTCTCTTAAGAACATTTTAGAAGCTCATGCAGAGGGTTTAAAATTCTGTCTTTCTTAACAAGAACAGCTGCTGAAACAGCAGGTATTATAAGCAGCTCCCAGTCTGCCTGAAATTGCAATGAACAACTCGATCTATAGAACAGTTGCAACTACACGGATTATCGAATAAATCCCTGCTCTTTCACAATATGAGAAGCAATCGTTGCACACGAAGCCTTCCTAAATGAATCACAGAATTGTTACCATCATGTTTGTACCAGCTCATGAAAGGAACATCATAAGTGAGAGTCAATCACCTGCTTTTCCACCATACCCTTACACGTTATATTTATCCGAATAATAGTCCAATATTCCTCTTAAATGCAGCAATCAAAATTGTCTCCTTTACAATTCCAGGCAATGCTTTCCACACCCTAACTACTTCCTGTGTGAAAGAGCTTTTCCCATATCTCCCTTTGTCTCCATATCACTTGAAATTCGTATTTTGTGTTCTTGTTCCTTTTTTTCAGCAGGAATGGCTACTCTTTTTCTACTCTATCCACCTCAGTCATGCTTTCAGATCTCGTCCCAACATTCTTCTCCAAAGAGGACAGTTCCAATTCCTTCATTACCAAAGGCCTTTATTCCTGGAACTAGTCTTGTAAATCACTTTGCACTGTCTCTGAATTTACAGCATTTGTATAATGTGATACCCGCAACTGTACACAATACTTCAGCTGAGGTCTGACAAGTGTCTGGTCGCCCTACTATAGGAAAGATACAGAGGCTTTGGAGAGGGTGCAATAAAGGTTTACCAGGATGCTGCCTGGACTGGAGGGCTTGCCTTATGAAGAGAGGTTGAATAAGCTCGGACTTTTCTCTCTGGAGAGAAGGAGGAAGAGAGGAGACCTGATCGAGGTGTACAAAATAATGAGAGGAATAGATAGAGTCAATAGCCAGAGACTTTTCCCCAGGGCAGGATTGACTGGTACATGAAGGCATAGTTTGAAGATATTAGGAGGAAGGTATAATGGAGACGTCAGGGGTAGGTTCTTTACGCAGAGAGTTGTGAATGCATGGAATGCGTTGCCAGCTGTGGTGGTGGAAGCAGAGTCATTGGGGACATTAAAGTGACAGCTGGACATGCACATGGATAGCAGTAAGTTGAGGGGTACGTAGGTTAAGTTATTATCTTTTACATTAGGATTAAACCTCGGCATCGTGGGTCAAAGGGCCTGTTCTGTGCTGTACTTTTCTATGTTCTGTGTTCTAAGTGTCTTGCACAAGTTCAACATCACCTCCATAACCCTATTAATAACGCTGAGGACACTCTGCTTTATTAACTGCTCTCTCCACCTGTCCTGCCACCTTCAATGATCTTTACACAAACAAATCCACATGCCTCTGCTCCTATACACCATCCTAAAATTATACCCTATGCTTTGTTTTTTTCTGATCAGAGTGTGTCATCTCTCTGCTAAGCCTCTTAGGCTGTGTGTGCATCTGCCTAATTCTGAAGAAAAGATCTTAGCTTGTTTTGAAGATACTGGATTGTATTCTAAGCCTTCTCTGGTTTGTAGTCCTTTTTTTTCAGAAACCAAAACAACTAATTTTACCTCAAAAACTTGATGTATGTAATTTGGGGCTAGAATCCATTTTTTAGTGGGATTGTTTTTGCAGTGTTTCATTTTTGGTAGATATGGCTTCACCTAGATATAATTGATATCCATGATTAATATACCACAAGGAATTCATCAGAAATCACAAATGTGTTGTGTCTTCCGGAATGCACGTGTAGCAATTACGTGGATTATTCACACACTCTCAGCTTGTCATATTAAACAGATTAGTCCACATTGACAGCTTTCCTCAATTTTTTTCATTCATAGAAAACATAAGTATCATCAAATCCATAATAATGCAGACCTTGCCTCTGTAAAGCTTCGCAGGTTCTTTCCTTTCTCTCTAAGGTAATCATCAACACATGTGAGTATAGAGTTACAACAACCTCTAGCTGAAGCACTGCCTCTTTGTGCAGGTTTCTCCTGCATGGAGTGAAAACTAGATCAAAGACAGGTCCTGCTGTAGTGGTCGTGTCAGTGGTCTGTGGTATAGCCTGCCATTTCCTCTGTTCTCTCACCTCCCTCGATTGCAAGCGAGCTTTCCCTTGATACGCTTTGAATGCAGCTCGTTGTGAGGGTTTGTGTTTCATGTGAAACAAGTGGTTTGGTGACAGATGAGAAACAGGAGCATGAAGGATATGAACTTAAATCCCAAAACCTTGAAGTGATTAGTTGGCCCATCTGAATTTTCCAGGTTTGACTGAACACACACCAAATAGAAATAGTTTAAAAAATAGTGTCACCTTTGTAGGATCCCTTGTTAGTTTGAGTAACTCTGCTAGACTATCTCTGCTAATTATAGAATTAAGATATAAACTGGGTAATATTGGGACATGTATAATTATTGATTTGCCACAATTTTAATGGTTGCAATGTTTACACTGATTATCTTGCCACAGTACATTATCAGTAATATGCAAGAGCTTTAATTTTGATTTAATTTTAACTTTGATATGGTACAGAATCCTACAAGTGGATTTTTTCAGTGTAACGTCTTCCACTTAATCACATCTCTGGTGACTATTTAAATGTATTAATTGAATGTTAAGGAACTGTATGGAATTGGAAATGAGTTGAAATAAAGTAATACATTGCCAACCATGAAATGAAATGTGAAGGCACTGATTGTATAACGCTGGTGTCTCGGTCTCTGCTCTAGAAAATCAAATTCGGAGATGCCGGTGTTGGACTGGGGTGTACAAAGTTAAAAATCACACAACACCAGGTTATAGTCCAACAGGTTTCTTTGGAAGCACACTAGCTTTCGGAGTGATGCTCCTGATGAAGGAGCGTCGCTCCGAAAGCTAGTGTGCTTCCAATTAAACCTGTTGGACTATAACCTGGTGTTGTGTGATTTTTAACGAGAAAATCAAGGTTCACATCCCATCTGCACCAGCGGAGTACCTTGTGAAATGTTAGTGATGGGTGTTATTTATCATATCTTTGTGAAGCCATGCCTAACAAAAATGAAATAGCTATTTAAACAGCAACATGAAAAGGATTGTAACCCTAAATTACTTACGGAGCTTTTGAGTAAGAAGATTTTCTTCATGCTGGGAGATGTGGATTAAAAATAACTTTGAAACAAAATATTCCTGTCATCAGAAACACTAGAAACAGCAACTCAAAAGGCAATTTGCTCCTGATTAATTTCATTCTTGTCCAACAATCTCTGAAGACAAAGTTAAAGTTTGACAAGAGATGGATCGCAGTAATCTATAGAACTAGGTGAGGCAAGGAGATGTCTTGTGGTCTATAACTGCCATTAGTTGGTTGACAGTGGCTTGATAACTGGGATGACTGGCCAAAACACAACCAGCTCTCTGTGACCTCACTAAGGTTACGCGTACCCCAGTGTGTTTGAGAATCATCGAATCCTACAGCACGGAGACAGGCCCTTTGGCCCAAACTGGTCCATGCCGACCAAAATTCTGGCTATTGAGGGAGTGCAGCGTAGGTTCACCAGGTCAATTCCTGGAATGACGGGACTACCTTACACTGAAAGACTGGAGCGACTGGGCTTGTATACCCTTGAGTTTATAAGACAGAGGGGATCTGATTGAGACATATAAGATTATGAAAGGATTGGACACTCTGGAGGCAGGAAACATGGCTGTGTGGAATGCTCTTCCCCAGAGGGCAGTGGAGGCCCAGTCTCTGGATTCATTTAAGAAAGAGTTGGATAGAGCTCTCAAGGATAGTGGAATCAAGGGTTATGGAGATAAGGCAGGAACAGGATACTGATTAAGGATGATCAGCCATGATTATATTGAATGGTGGTGCAGGCTCGAAGGTGCAGGAGTAGGCCATTCTGCCCTTTGGTTTAAAAAAAATGTCCATCCACGCTAACCCCGTTTCCCTGCACAGGCCCCATATCCTTCTAAACTTCTCCATCCATGTTTTTGTCCAAATGCCTTTTAAATGTTGTTAAACCGCCTCAACCACTTCTGCTGGCAGCTCATTCCAACATGCCTATCACTGTCTGTGTGTAAACATTGTCCCTCAGGGTCCCTTTTATTCTTTCCCTTGTATACTTAAACTGATGCCCTCTAGTCCTCGATTTCCCCAACCCTGGGAGTCGAGTAGAAAGGAAATCAAAGCAGGAATGTAATAAATTGTCCTAAAAAGTGGCTTGGGAGATCATAGAACCCCTACAATGTGGAAGCCGGCCATGCAGCCCGTTCAGTCCACATCAACCCCCGAACGAGCATCCCAACCCCTAAAGAGCATCCCCCCCTGTCCTGTATGCCTGCATTTCTCATGGCTAATCCAGCTAGCCTGCATATCTTTTGGACTGTGGGAAGAAACCAGAGCACCTGGATGAAATCCATGCAGATATAGGGAGAATGTGCAAACTTCACACAGACAGTTGCCTGAGGGTAGAATTGAACCCGGGTCCCTGCACTGTGAACTGAAAATGTGTTGCTGGAAAAGTGCAGCAGGTCAGGCAGCATCCAAGGAGCAGGAGAATCAACGTTTCAGGCATGAGCCCTTCTTCAGGAATGAGGAAAGTATGACCAGCAGGCTAAGATAAAAGGTAGGGAGGAGGGACTTGGGGGAGGGGCATTGGAAATGCGATAGGTGCAAGGTGGTTAAGGTGAGGGTAATAGGCCGGAGTGGCATTTCCAACCTGCTGCACTTTTCCAGCAACACATTTTCAGCTCTGATCTCCAGCATCTGCAGTCCTCACTTTCTCCCTGGCACTGTGAGGCAGCAATGCTAAACACTGAGTTGAGAGTTTCAGATCGTCAAAATGGATTATACATTTATAAACAAAAGTCCCAAACATTTGAGCATTCCTTGTATTTTGGATATAGAATTAATCTTAATGTTACATTCTGTTGAATGTTCCAATGAAAAGTCTTTTTTAAACTCTCTCTCACCTTGACAAACAGGTTAAACTTGAAAGAACTACCATCTCATAAGTGGTTCCAGTAACTCTATGATTCAGAACCACAATGTATACCAGATTTTAAAAAAGGCAGAGATAAATATTCTATTATTTCCCAAGTTCAAAAAACTATAGTTGTTACATTAAGATGACTAGCACAATCCATAAAAATTAGTTCCAAAAATATGAATGAAAAATAGTTTAATTTACTTCAATTAATATTGGTCAATCTTACAATGACCTCATCAATTTATTGGGCTGTGGTTTGCCACTTTAGAGTCATAGAGTCATAGAGATGTACAGCACGGAAACAGACCCTTTGGTCCAACCCGTCCATGCTGACCAGATATCCCAACCCAATCTAGTCCCACCTGCCAGCACCCGATCCATATCCCTCCAAACCCTTCCTATTCATATATCCATCCAAATGCCTCTTAAATGGTGCAATTGTACCAGCCTCCACCACATCCTCTGGAAGCTCATTCCATACATGTACCACCCTCTGCGTGAAAATGTTGCTCCTTAGGTCTCTTTTATATCTTTCCCCTCTCATCCTAAACCTATGCCCTCTAGTTCTGGACTCCCTGACCCTAGGGAAAAGACTTTGTCTATTTATC
>NC_057732.1:55621443-55655591 GCF_004010195.1 Chiloscyllium plagiosum
TGAGGTAAGCCTCTTCACTGTCCACTACACCTCCAATTTTGGTGTCATCTGCAAACTTACTAACTGTACCTCTTATGCTCGCATTCAAATCATTTATGTAAATGACAAAAAGTAGAGGACCCAGCACCTATCCTTGTGGCACTGCACTGGTCACAGGCCTCCAGTCTGAAAAACAACCCACCACCACCACACTCTATCTTCTACCTTTGAGCCAGTTCTGTATCAAAATGGCTAGTTCTCCCTGTATTCCGTGAGATCTAACCTTGCTAATCAGTCTCCCATGGGGAACCTTGTCAAACACCTTACTGAAGTCCATATACATCACATCCACTGCTCTGCCCTCATCAGTCTTCTTTGTTACTTCTTCAAAAAACTCAATCAAGTTTGTGAGACATAATTTTAATGGTAACATCTTTGAATCTGTCTTGCCAGCATTCTCAAAACTTCTGAAAGGGAACAAACAATATCAGCCAATTCAAAAACCAATGCCTTTCAAGATCTATTTACTTCCCTTGTCCAATTTTAATGTGAAGATGTAATACTGGGAAAATGAGATCCAGACAAAACTACCCTGAGCATTTTCACTTCTTCTGTGTCTAGTGCCTTAGTAATTATGCACCTTTTACCATTGCTTGAACAAATTTGTTAGTTTGTCATTTAACACTAAGTAAAAAAATACATTACAGTATTGTGGTGAGAGCATTTATATAAATGTGCTAACTTACTCTTGCTCATTCTTTGAGGTGAGCACGACCATGTTTATTGTGCTTTGTGAATAGGACAATTGAATGTTTCAGCATGTAGCTGGAAAATAACATAAGAGGGAGTACATCACATTTCTGAGGCATTGGGACTGGTTTTGGGGCAGATGGGACCTGTGCAAAGATGGATGGGTTGCACTTAATACAATATTTGTTGATCCTAGTCATTATTTGGATATGCTGGGATTGAACTGGGGTGTACAAAGTTAAAAATCACACAACACCAGGTTATAGTCCAATAGGTTTAATTGGAAGCACTAGCTTTCAGAGCGCCGCTCCTTCATCAGGTAGTTGTGGAGGACACCATTGCAAGACACAGAGGTGCCACCTCCAGTGATCACTTCAATGCCTGTTTTTTAATTCCTGGCATCTGATCTTCAGAAGCAGCTGAGGACAGCTCTTGTGAATAGGCTTGATCTTCTTGGTATGATCCTGTTACACATGTGTACAGCAGAGTGGGCAGGACTACCAGATTGCCTACCTGTTGGACAGGAGAAAGTAAGGACTGCAGAAGCTGGAGATCAGAGTCAAAAAGTGTGGTGCTGGAAAAGCACAGCAGGTCAGGCAGCATCTGAGGAGCAGGAGAGTTGATGTTTTGGGCAAGAACTCTATATCAAGAATGGTGGACAGGAGGCTGAAGGTGTTGCATTGGACAAAATGTCCACGTTATATTGAGTGAGCAGCTCAGAACTGGTATATCATCCAACACAGTCAGCAGGGGATTACACTGTATCTTCAGGCTTTCTAGAGGGCATTGCTTTTACCCAAATAGCCATCCAATGTGCAAGGGTGTGGGGATAAAGCGGGCAATTAGCGTGAGGTAATGATGTTCATTAATCACACTGGTACAAACACAGTTGGCTGAGTGGACCCTTATGGACCAACACTTTTTTCTATGATTCTATCTGCTTGGAGGCTCTGCCTTTGGAGTTGGAGTTGTCTCAGACTCAGCAGCTTCCTGTCCATGCTGAATCTAATTACAATGCCAAGAGAAGCTTTCTGGAAGGCACTGGAGAACACTGCAAAGATAAGCATGGAGTCAAGAGTTGATGCTAGCACACAGGCCTGTTTGACTCTGTCAGTGACTCAGCCTGTCAGTAATCCAGGATGTCCACCAGCATGTCATCCATTGAAGTGGGAAACCACATTGATGTGTTACTCAAGGCAAATCCCAAAGGCTCTCACAGCTCATTGCATCAAAGGCTTTGGCCAAGTCAAGAAACATAATGGAGAGGATTCATGTTGTGCCGCTCTCCTGGCATTGTCCAACACCACCGCCCCCCCCCCCCCCCCCGCCCCCGCCCCCGCCCCCCAACCCCTCCTAAAATACTATCAATGATTTATTGGCCAATTTTCAAAAGTCACTGACTCTATGGCAGCAGATCCTGGCTCAAATATTATACAAAGTGGTTCAGAGGAAATTTTGGCAAAGATTTTGCTGGCGACAGATTGGAATGAGAGACCCCAATCATTGTCACAAGATCAGCAAGTTTTTTTTTGTAGAAGTACAACTGGATACACACAGGATGTATTAAGGAAACAGCATTCACTGAGAATATAAAATTCCGAGTACATTCGGTTAGTGGATGGCATCATTTCAATAATGACCAGTGATCTAGGAGGAGCTTATAACAATGTTTTCAGTTGGTCACACAGGACAGTTCAAGGGTCAGTAAGGAGCAGTTCAAAGGTATGCCGATAGAAAGTAAAGAACAGTGAGCTGTGAGAGTTGTCTCCAGGTTAGCGGAACTGATTTCCAACAGCCCTTCAGGGAAAGCAATCTGAAACAAGCACAGGCCATCTTGGAAAATCTTAGCAAGTGTGACAGCATCTGTGGAAAGAAGAGTAGTGTTACTGTTTGAAGTCTAGTTTGACTTCTTCAGAACAGAAGAACAGTTCCCAAGAACAGCCGAATCTCTCTGTGCTGTTAGAATCAGGCTGTGTTCTCAGAGTGATTAGAGCGCTTGGTGTTGGAGTCAGGGCATTGCAATGGTCCTGGAGGTTTTGGGGGCTCACAAAAATCTGGCAGCCACTGGTCAGAGCAGCTGAAGGTGGACATTTGAAAAGCGCAAGCAGTGATACAGTTGCTGAAAATGTGTTGCTGGAAAAGCGCAGCAGGTCAGGCAGCATCCAGGGAACAGGAGAATCGACGTTTCGGGCATAAGCCCTTCTTCAGTGATACAGTTGAGCAAGCTGGGAGTTCAAGTCAAAACACAAGTGATGATCCAGCTTCCTGAAACTAGGTGTCGGTGAAAAGCTGGAAATGTGCTGCTGAATAACTTCCGAATCCAGGGAAATGTGGGTAATTGGCCAGAGCCAATTGTGACAGTCCAAGACAAAGCAGATCCTATTTCATTATCTGAGGGCATTAATTGTTAGGGAGGTGACAGCCTAATGGCATTTTCGCTGGATTATTAATCCAGAGACCCAGGAAATGTTCTGGGGACCAGAGTTCATATCCCACCACAGCAGATGGTGGCATTAGATTGTTCATCTAACGATGACCGTGAATCCATTATTGCTTGTGGGGCAAAAACCCATCAGATTAACTAATGCCCTGAAGGGAAAGAAACAGCCATCCTTATCTTGGTCCGGATGGTAACTCCAGACACACAGCAATGTGATTTATGTAAATTGTCCTCTTGGGGCAATTAGGGATGGGCAATAAATGCTGGCCCAACCAGCGACAGCCTCCGCTTATGAATTAATTTTTAAAAAGACTTTGAGAGTCTCTTTATGATAGTTCATTGTCTTTTCCTTTAATCAATTTTTACTCATTTGGTTGCATTTTCTCTTCTCTCTGAACCTCCTGTATACATCCTGCTTCTCAATTGCATTTTCTACCTGCTACACTCATGAGCATCCTTTTATCTTCTTTATCTTGTTTCTATTGCCTTTCCCATTGGGTGTGAGAGACACCACAAGACATGGTGGGTAAGTAATGATGTAACATGCTGTGAGAGAAATCACAAGGTCCCAAAAATTGAACGCAACTCAGGCATAACCAAAAATTATAAAATTCAACCCGGAATCCATTTTGTTTTGGTTTCATCCATCCCAGGGAATGGCGGGTTATGCAAGATTGGCTGAAGGTGACAGAATGTTTGTTTGATATTTGTATTGTGCAGCTAAAAATTTATGGAAAATTACAGGAAAAATGCACCATGTTTCTGCTGAAAGCTGTGATTCATTTTTATCTATAGTGGTTTTTGTAAGAGATGTGGTCCAGTACGAACCATTTTACTTCCATATATTCAGGCCAGCAACCTGAAACCATTCTGTCTGATTACTGTTAATCACGAGCTAGCTGCTTTCAGTGTGTTGGGTTGTCAATTCAGGCAGAAGCAGGTGCTAATTGAATAATTTTCACTTCATATTTCCAACTAACTTACATGACAATTACTCAAATGAGCAGTTTAGGTACAGTGTTTTTTTTACAGAGCAGTAAAATTTTATCTTTGGTATTGATTTGACTTAGTCAGATAGAGATTCAGCACGGAAACAGACCATTTGGTCCAACTCATCCATACCAACCAGATATTCGATATAAATGTATGTCTGAACCCTTTGTATTCATATACCAATCCAGATGCCTTTTAAATGTTGTAATTGTACTCCTCTCCATCACTTCCTCTGACAGCTCATTCGATCTGTGTGAAAAAGTTGCCCCTTAGGTCCTTTTTTAAATATTTGCCCTCTCACCTTAAACTTTTGCCCTCCAGTTTAGGACTCCCCCCATCCTGTGGAAAAGACCTTGTCTATTTACCCTATCCACGCCCCTCATGATTTTATAAACCTCTATAAGGTCACCCCTCAGCCTCTGATGCTCCAGGGAAAATA
The DNA here is from genome assembly GCF_004010195.1 of Chiloscyllium plagiosum. Lineage (NCBI taxonomy): Eukaryota > Metazoa > Chordata > Chondrichthyes > Orectolobiformes > Hemiscylliidae > Chiloscyllium > Chiloscyllium plagiosum. The sequence continues at coordinate 55,626,045 of NC_057732.1, forward strand.
GCCCCAGCCTGTTCAGCCTCTCCATATAGCTCAAATCCTCCAACCCTGGCAACATCCTTGTAAATCTTTTCTGAACCCTTTCAAGTTTCACAACATCATTCTGATAAGAGAAAGACCAGACTTACCAAAAGTGGCCTAACTAATGTCCTGTACAGCCGCAACATGACCTCCCAATTCCTTGACTCAATGCACTGACCAATGAAGGAAAGCATACCAAACGCCGCCTTCACTATCCTATCCACCTGTGACTCCACTTTCAAAGTGCTGTGAACCTGCACTCCCAGGTCTCTTTGTTCAGCAACACTCCCCAGGACCTTACCATTAAGGGTATAAGTCCTGCCTGATTTGCCTTACCAAAATGCAGCACCTCATGTTTGTCTAAATTAAACTCATCAGCCAGCCCATCTGACCAAGGTCTTGTTGTAATCTGAGGTAACCTTCTTCACTGTCCCTCTACACCTCCAATTTTGGTGTCATCTGCAAACTTACTAACTATACCTTCTATATTCACACTCAAATCATTTATATAAATGATGAAAAGCAGTGGATCCAGCACTGAACCTTGTGGCACACCTGCAATGATGGGTCACCAGTCTGAAAAGCTATTATCTTCAATTATCCTGTCAATCTTTACATTGAGTATCGGTGCCTCTGGAATCATAAACCTTTAAGTGAAAAGGGAGTTCCTGCAAAGATAAGTGACATGAACAATCTGAGTGTGCCTGCTATATTTGGAGAGCCAGTGGAAAGAAGCATGGATTGTCTTAAAGGTGTTTTTGTCTACTTAAAATTTAAATTAGTTTCCGAACATTTTATTTAACTCTTCCAATGACACAGAAGACACATTGTGTTGGAAGGAGCATGCCCAGTGGTTGCCATCTTGGCAGTTTAAATCTTATTTTTCCGCCAGTCATTTCTGGTTCACAAAGTGTTTGACTGAAAGTCAGCAGGCTCCTGTACCCTGGGTAATATTATATTACAGCTAAGAAGCCAGAATCCCAATACTGCTGGGTGGTTCTGTAAAAGACCACATTTTTGATTGGCTCGTCAGTAAGCATTAATTGTTGGCGAGGCCATCTGGATTCAACAACACGCATTAAACACTTGAACACTCCAAATAGAAGACCACAATAAAAAGAACATTCCCTAAGGGAATTAAATCGGAAGGGAGTGGTGGAAAAAGGTTGGAGTACATTATAAAATTCATTACACATGCATTTTGGAAAGAGAAGACTTGATCATTTGAATGGCCCTTTCCCAATCCTTGTTTACTTATACATTCATTACAAAAAGCAAAGTCAAAGTTCCATTCAGGGCAGAAAGTGAGGACTGCAGATGCTGGAGATCAGTGTCGAGAGTGTGGTGCTGGAAAACGTTTCGGGCGTTTCCTGATGAAGGGCTTATTCTCAAAACGTTGATTCTCCTGCTCCTCGGATACTGCCTGACCAGGAGCAAATATTGACCAAAAAAAAGAGATTATAACACAAGTTGCTCCAGATCCCATTGAACAGAGTGCGAGTAATTGACAGGTGTTCCAGTAGGGACCATGTTATGAGGGTAGATTTCAGAGATTTCCTGCCGTCATTCTCGATCTTGGGAGGGATCTACAGGAACTGATTGGGTTTGTATAGTAGAAGGATGAAAAGGCTCTTGTCTTAAACAAAACTTAGCAACTAGGTGCAAGGTATACTAATATGACAATGATTGTCACCGAGATAATGAGGAAGAAACAGTAGACAGGTTTAACTCTGACATGATTTTACACTGTCCTTCTCACCGAGTCCGTGAACCCCTCACTATTAACCTTTTCAGACCCTTACAGCCTTTTGCAACAGTCTCTACTTAATTACCTAGGAGTGTGGTGCTCGAAAAGCACCTCAGGCCAGTCAGCTTCTGAGGAGCAGGAGAATTGACATTTGTAGCATAAGCCCTTCATCAGGAGTTAGTCCTGTGGGGCGGAGGGCTGAGAGATAAATGGGATTGGCATGGGACTGGGTGCATAGGCATCTGGGAATGGGATAAGTAGATGAAGGTGGGGGAGAAGGTGATAGGGTGGAGTCATTGATGGGAAGGAAGATGGACAGGTCAAGAGAGCGGTGCCAAGTTCGAAGGGTTGGATCTGGGATAAGATGGGGGGAAACTAATTAAGGAAACTGGTGAAATCCACATTGATCGCGTGTGAGTGGATGGTCCCAAGGCAGAAGATGAGGTGTTCTTCCTCCAGGCATTGAGTGGTAAGGGTTTGTCAATGGAGGAGGCCCAGGACCTGCATGTCATCTTCCTTCCCGTCTATTCACTCCACCTTAGTCTCCGACCGATCACCTTCTTCCCCCAACTTCATTTATCTATCACAGTCTCAGCTACCTTCCACCCAACTCCATCCCCCCATCCCCCTCCCATTTATTTCTCAGCCCCCTGGCCCATGAGCCTCATTCCTGATAAAGAGCTTATGTTCGAAACATCGACTCTCCTGCTCCTCGGATGCCGCCTGACTGGCTGTGCTTTTCCAGCACCACACTCTCGACTCTATCTAATTCCATGTAGATTTATTAGGAATTGCATTAATTCAGCTCCAAATGAGTTCATATTTTGTTTTAAAAAAAAAACACTGTTGTAAGAAATGTTTCAACAGCAATAGAAAGAGACCGATTTATTAGAACCTTTCTCAAATCATGTATGTCCAATCTGACCACCTTCTCATGTTATCCTCAACATTTCACATAAAAATATCTGTTCTCCCTTGAGTCCATTCATATCACCAGTTAGTAAGGATTTTCCTGTTACGTTTTGCCCTGTGTGACTGACAATGTCACTTAGATAGGAAGCTATTATTTTCTCCACCCCATCTGATGGGCGCAGGATGGAATTAATCTTCTCAAGTTTGACTGATTCATCCTTGACCTGAGGAAGCATCTTTTGGATGTGATGTTAAACAGATATCCTGTTCTGGTGCTTTAGGTGGATGGTCAAGTTCCTCTATTTGAGAACTATTTGCAAGATTTTCCAGTGTGCTGTCCAAGACCCTTCCGAAACAATTTCTTTGCTGAAATGTGGACTGTCGGTCATTCATTTAAAGTATATTTGTGAAATCTTAATAATATCTGTGTCAAGTTCTTAAAGATTCAATATTTACTTTATTCACTATTGAGCAGACCAGAAGACAGTCTCTGACCAGCACTTATGTGTTTCTCTAGCTCTCATCACTGTCCTCTTACATTTAATCTAACCTAATGAATGAACTTGGGTTGAACTTTTAACCTCATGTCCAACAATTGTTGCCTTTGAGCGTAAGACCATAAGTTATAAGAGCTGAAGTAGCCCATTTGGCCAATCAAATCACTTTGCAATCACTGGGATCATAAGACCATAAGACATAGGAGCGGAAGTAAGGCCATTCGGCACATTGAGTCCACTCCGCCATTTAATCATGGCTGATGGGCATTTCAACTCCACTTACCTGTGGACCCATGGCCCTTAATTCCTTGTGACATCAAGAATTTATCAATCTCTACCTTGAAGACATTTAGCGTCCCGGCCCCCACTGCACTCTGCGGCAATGAGTTCCACAGGCCCACCACTCTCTGGCTGAAGAAATGTCTCCGCATTTCTGTTCTGAATTTACCCTCTCTAATTCTAAGGCTGTGCCCACGGGTCCTAGTCTCCTCACCTAATGGAAACAATTTCTTAGCATCCACCCTTTCCAAGCCATGTATTATCTTGTAAGTTTCTGTTAGATCTCCCCTTAACCTTCTAAACTCCAATGAGTACAATCCCAGGATCCTCAGCTGTTCTTCGTCTGTTAGACCTGCCATTCCAGGGATCACCTGTGTGAATCTCCGCTGGACACGCTCCAGTGCCAGTATGTCCCTCCTGAGGTGTGGGGCCCAAAACTGAACACAGTACTCCAAATTGGGCCTAACCAGAGCTTTATAAAGTCTCAGTAGCACATCGCTGCGTATATATTCCAACCCTCTTGAGATAAATGACAACATTGCATTCGCTTTCCTAATCACGGACTCAACCTGCATGTTTACCTTTAGAGAATCCTCGACTAGCACTCCCAGATCCCTTTGTACTTTGGCTTTATGAATTTTCTCACCGTTTAAAAAGTAGTCCATGCTTGTATTCTTTTTTCCAAAGTGCAAGACCTCGCATTTGCTCGCATTGAACTCCATCAGCCACTTCCTGGACCACTCTCCCAAACTGTCTAGATCCTTCTACAGCCTCCCCACTTCCTCAGTACTACCTGCCTGTCCACCTAACTTAAAAATGGCTGATCTGATAATCCTCAACTCCAGTTGCCTGTCTTTTTCCCATAATCCTCGATTCCCTGACTAAATTAAAAAAAATTCTGTCTATCTCAGCCTTGATTATGCTTATTGATTCAACATCAACAACCTTTTGTGATCAAGAATTCCATATCTTCACCATTCACTAGAGAAAAAATATCTGCTTCATCTCTCTCCTAACTGGATGACTCCTAATTCGAAGAACTTGCTCTCTGTCCCTAGACTCTCCCACAAGGGGAACCAACCTCTCTCGCAGTCCAGTCCCTGAAGAATCTTGCCTGTTGCAATACGGTTGTGTCTCATTCTTCTGAGTACATGCACAACCTAATCTCCCTCTGCTCAGAATAAAATCCTTCCATTCCCAGGGTCAACCTAATGAACCTTCTCCAGACTGCCTCTGTCTCTGCCTCTGCCTCTGCCTCTGCCTCTGCCTCTGCCTCTGACCCAAATCCGTTTCTGATGCTGCTCAACACCTTCAAGGATCATTTCCACTGATTTTCTGTCTGATGATCCTTTCTCTCGTGCTTAGTTTGTAAAAGACCACTTTTACCCATAGCTTCCCTATTCATTTGCTTTTCCATGAAAATAACACACCAATTTCTGATGACTAACTTTATATCTTAACGCTAGCATAGATTTAACTGAATGAGAGAAAAGCTTAATACAGTCAGTTTTGCTAATACACATGTTCCTTCAACACAAATTGGCCTTAACATGATTGAAGAATTGAGACTGTTATTGTTGTACGTGAACTTTCCTTACTTGTATTGGCGATAATGCGATTCTGGAACGACGATGGCACTATTTTCTTATAATGCAAGATTCCACAAGAACTGAACTAGCTCATTATATCAGAATTGTCTATATATCCATGCCTTCATTTCCATTTTTCCACTTCACAATGCAACATATTTTCTTACTTCCAACCCCATGATCACTGCTGGCACTTCCTCTCTCTAATTCCAATCACAAATAGCATCAGTTTCCTATTTGCACTAAATCCATCAACTGCCCTTCCCCATCTTCACTCTCTGTTTCAAAAAACATTTGCCTATTTCTTCAGTCTGTCCCTATATTCTTTTGCCTGCCTGGTGCCTATCACAATCAATAACTTGAAGATCATTGTGCAGTTATAAATCTGTTGTGACTACAACATCATCACAATAAGATGTTGAAGTTATAGATGCTTGGCCTGTGTTTTTCTTTTTGCTTATTAGGGAGTGCAGGAAGTAAAAGGTCTCAATTTCCTGATGTGGAGATGTCGGTGTTGGACCGGGGTGGGCAAAGTTAAAAATCACACAACAACAGCTTATAGTCCAACAGGTTTAATCAGAAGCACTAGCTTTTGGAGCGCCGCTCCTTCATCAGGTGGTTGTGGAGGACACAATTTCCTGACTGTTCCTCCACAACCCACAATACTCCACAACCACTTGATGAAGGAGCAGCGCTCTGAAAGCTAGTGCTTCCAAATAAACCTGTTTTACTATAACCTGATGTTGTGTGATTTTTAACTTTGTTCCTAACAAAAGCAGGGAACAGTAAAGTTAGGAAAAATGTTCACTGTTAATTTATTAATAACTGAATAAGTTAACGTCATGTATTTTGATAATTCCTGGCTGTGGACGTTGTTCTCAGATGCACCATCACCAAGTTCTTTTCCTTTGCAAGCAGCAGCAGATTTTCCATTCTTTCTGAAGTAGAAGACTTTACCATTTCACAAACACAACCACCAAATGCTGAGGCATTCAGGACTTTGACTCAGAATGATATCAGTGATAAAGACTATTATTGATTTGCTCTGCAATTTAACACCTCACTAATACACAAGCTACACTTTGGGGCCCAGCTTGGAAACAAAGCAGATGTGAGCACAGATAGGCTAAAGACATTTCAATTAGAATCTTTTGTTTTTCACATTGACTTGGACTAAATTGAATCTCATTATAGACTTTAACACTTTACAATCAGTGTACTAATTATAGTTCTGTGTGAGTCTGTAAATATCAGGGTAGCAAGAAAAAACTAGGCAAAGACTGATCCAAAAACAGAAGTTGTGGGAAAAGCTCAGTAGGTCTGGCTGCATGTAAAGAGAAACCAGAGTTAAATGTTTCTGCTCCAGTGACACTTCCTCAAAACAAACACTGAGGTATGGACTGTTTGCTGCTTGTTAGCTGTCACAAAGCTGTTTAAAGATAGTGTGCATCCTATTTACAAATAACTATGATTTGAGACCCTCAGTGACTACAGTCCAGCCGACATCAGAATCCTCTGCAAAATCTGACCAATTAATATGTCTCATGGACACCACTCAGACAGGACCTTATTTGTGAAAGAGTTAGAATTAGTGCAGGTGCCTTAACCATTACCAGGAACAGACAGCACACTGGGTGTGATATCATGTGCTGATTTAACACCAGCATTGCCATATTGGAGCTGCTGAAACAGTAACATTCAACTTGTTTGAGGTTACTCCATGCATACTGAACCATCATCTTGGATTTCACAGACAGTCCTGTATTTGAAGCAATTATCCCCTGGCAGGATGATAACAACTGGGATGTAATTTGTCCCTTATCCCAACCGTTCGGCGCGTGCCATTAGTAAATAAGAATCCATGTGATTTCCCCCAAATTTCCACACTAACAGCTTCACCAAAATGTCCTATAAATTGAATCCTGACAGATGATCGCTCTGGTTCCACTATTCTCTCTTCACCATACACAGCTGAACATGCATTTGATACTATAAAGGACCCCAAACTTCCAACCCATTATTCCCAAACATCTCTGGTTAAAGGTTACGCTGACAGGTTAGTTATTTGGTTGTTGTATTATTTCTTCCAGCTTCTACATTTCCATACCTGATCGAAGTTTCTGCAGTTTATTACTGAGACACTACTTTGGGTGAATTCATGTCTGTTTACAAACCAATTGTTTCCTGACAAAGCAGTGACCTGTGAGAGTTTTCTTTTGGTATTGACCATGATGAGAATAATGAACAGAGGTCATGCACAGCTGCTTAAAGAGGAATGAGGAGAAATGGGTGACAAACACTCAGCAATGCCCCTCCCCATAAAAGCCAACAATCCAAAGGGATAGATAAATGCAGTCGCACCTGTCAACCTATCACGCCATTAACTCCTGCTGGCTCTTGTTATGGGCTGCCTTCTGGAATAAGGAAGACAGTGTGTCACAGTGTGAGCAGTCACAAAGTGTGAGATAGAATCCCTACAGTGTGGAAACAGGCCAATGGCCAACCAGTCCACACCAACCCTTCAAAGAGTATCCCACCCAGACCCATTCCCTTGCCTTATTTACTGTATATTTCCCCTGACTAATGCACCTACCCTACATTACAGGGTAAAAACAAGGACTGCAGAAGATGGAAACCAGAGTCTAGATTAGAGTGATGCTGGAAAAGCACAGCAGGTCAGACAGCATCCGAGGAGCAGAAAAATTGATGTTTTGGGCAAAAGCCCTTCATCAGGAATAGAGGCAGGGAGCCTCCAGGGTAGAGAGATAAATGGGAGGGGGGTAGGGATGGGGAGAAAGTAGCAAAGGGTACAATAAGTGAATGGGGGTGGGGATGAAGATGAAGAGAGGAGGGTGGAGTGGATAGGTGGGAAGGAAGATAGGCAGGTAGGACAAGTCATAGGGATGGTGCTGAGCTGGAAGGCTGGGGAAGGGGAAATGAGGAAACTGGTGAAGTCCACATTGATGCCCTGGGGTTGGAGTGTTCCACGGCGAAAGATTAGATTAGATTACTTAGTGTGGAAACTGGCCCTTCGGCCCAACAAGTCCACACCGATCCGCCGAAGCGCACCCACCCAGACCCATTCCCCTACACTTACCCCTGCACTTAACACTATGGGCAATTTAGCATGGCCAATTCATCTGACCTGTACATCTTTGGACTGTGGGAGGAAACCGGAGCACCCGGAGGAAACCCACGCAGACACGGGGAGAATGTGCAAACTCCACACAGTCAGTCGCCTGAGGCGGGAATTGAACCCGGGTCTCTGGCGCTGTGAGGCAGCAGTGCTAACCACTGTGCCCAGAGGGAGTTGAAATTTTGGGCCACGGGGCAGTGGGGTTGATTGATGCGGGTGTCCTGGAGATGTTCCCTAAAGCGCTCTGCTAGGAGTCTTCCAGTCTCCGGGACATCTCTGGGACATCTGCACCAATCAACCCCATCGCCCCATGGCCCAACATTTCAACTCCCCTTCCCACTCTGCCGAGGACATAGAGGTCCTGGGCCTCCTTCATCACCGCTCCCTCACCACCTGACGCCTGGAGGAAGAACGCCTCATCTTCCGCCTCGGAACACTTCAACCCCAGGGCATCAATGTGGATTTCACCAGTTTCCTCATTTCCCCTTCCACCATCTCACCCCAGCTCCAATCTTCTAGCTCATCACCACCCCCATGACACACACACATACACACACACATACACACACACATACACACACACATACACACACACATACACACACACATACACACACACATACACACACACATACACACACACATACACACACACATACACACACACATACACACACACATACACACACACATACACACACACATACACACACACATACACACACACATACACACACACATACACACACACATACACACACACATACACACACACATACACACACACATACACACACACATACACACACACATACACACACACATACACACACACACACATACAGAGAATGTGCAAACTTTACACAAGCAGTCATCCAAAGCTGGAATTGAACCTGGGTCCCTCGCACTGTGAGGCAGCAGTGCTAACCACTGAGCCACTGTGTAAAGAGGCATGAGGCTTGCTGCAGTGCTAAGTATGAGAGGGTGAACTGAAACTATGAATATTAGTGGGTAAGCTTCTGGATAGAGATTGTTGGAATGTGAATAATGAGTGTGTGGTGAATTGGATAGTGGTTGGATCTAGTGATGCAATTGATTGGATTCTCACAAGTTATTCCAATATAGAGATCCTCCATTGTGGCCTTATGGTGACCTGATCAGCTGCACAGCCAATAGTATAACTCCAGTGTGCCAGCTTCACATTGTCCTTCGTTTCTGCAGCCTTAGATTGGTGGCTATAGGCATTGTCTCTGATAAATGCTACCGGTCTGAGTTACATGTTGAAATCAAAAGAGGAGAACTTTGAGATGTTGTTATAGATTAGGCCAAAACTACAACTTTTAATTTCTACCTTGTTTGTTTGTATTATTTACAGGGCATGAGGTGCATCATAACATTGTCTTTTACTTAGCCAGCAAGTTTAGTAGGAACCAAAGTTATGTTTAAACCATTTACTGATGTTTAGTTTCTTTGAAATAGAAACTATTTTCTCTTTGATGTCTTTTCATCCACAGTAAGATTTACCAGTGGATTATTGGTTGTTTGTATGTTTGTAGAAATGCAGGCTTTCCCTTTAGACATGGGTATTTTTAGCTGTTGTTCGATATTCTTAATGAACACCTTTAAACACCTTTTAATTCTGGATCTGTGTTCTCAGATCCTGGTATTTAGCTGTGCAATATGATTAGCTACAAACAATTTAACAATTGTTAAAAGGTTTCTTAAAACAATATTATGATTGTGAAAGAGGGCTCTGGTGATTCTCAACATTCCTTTAAACAATAGCTTTGCTGAAAATGGTTGTTCTTTAGTGGAAGGTGACCTAATCTAACCTTACAGAAGCTTTTCGTGTTTTTGTTCTTTTTGGGTGGAATTCCTAGTTGCTGAAGGCTAAAGCTCTCACAGTCTCCAACCACTTTTCCCCACTTTCAAACTAACCTGCCTTTATTTGCATTCACTGAACATCTCTGCTCTTCACTGGATTGCCTGCATTGGATTGATTTAGAATAAACAATGACATTTTTGTCTTTCAGTTAATGCCTTATTCCCATATGTGAGAAATTAAGTCCAGAGTGCCACAGGGTGGCAGGATGGACTCAAACAAACTCCTTCAACAAAATATTTGTCTCATAAAAAATGAAGTTTTATTTTGTGTTCTTTACTGTCCAGTTCCCTAATGCAGAGTTTGAACTGTGAAAATGAAAAATGTTTCAAATTTATTTGTCAGAGAAACTGATAGAGACTGTGTGTGTCTGTGTGTGTGTGTTTGTCTGTGTGTGTATATGACAAAAAGAAAGAGACAGAGAGAGCAAGTGCACATATATACACACTGTTGTCCCTGTGTCATATTAAAGGATTTAATTTGAGCCTGCAGCCCTAGGCAATAGAGTTTTAGGGATTAGGAAAAAGTGTGGGAACGACCAAAATTGATGATTTGTTTAATTTGAATATTGAAACGCCACAATGGATCAACTGAAAAGAAATGCTGATTCCACTGTGTAGTATAGACAGAGGTTAAATGACTAAAATCCAACCAACAGGGACTAGTACGTGCGAGAAACATGAATCATCTATAGTAGCTCTTGTTAAAGTGCAAAACAATATTTTCATTTAATCCATAGAGATATGAGTAAGTTATGATTTCTTCCCCCTTAATGATGTGCATCACAAATGACTGGCTTCCTTTATCATATCTTTTGGAGAGAGTCCCAGCTGGTTAAATTGAACTCACGTCCTGACGGGGGTGTCCATTTGAAAGCTGCAGGAACTAGACCGTTCTCTCTTTCTCTCTCTCTCTCTCTCTCTGTGTCACACACTCCACAGCTCCGGCTGTTTTAGGCAGTGGTGCAGCACCAAGGGAGGAGTGAGATGTACACCACTGGCTTGCTCCTCTGTTGTCATTTAACCTTTAGAACAGAGAGCAGAAGATTCTGCACAAACAGAGCTCATCGTCTATTGCCTTCAGTGAAATAAAGTGGGAGCTCTTTCTGCCTGCCTGCTTTCAATACAGTGAAGCCAAGGAGAGGATTAGTCGAAGCTAGCAGCTAAAAAAGGAGCACAGTAAATAAAAGGGCACTCTACAAGAACAGTGCTGCCGTTTTCAAAAGCTTCATGTTCCCACAGAAAAGGCTTCAGTTGTACCTCATAATCTCACATCAAGATGAATGTGGTCATCAACCTGGGTGTGTAAAACATTATTCCACTTGACTGGTGGAATGAGCAGTTGTTGGAAGAAAGATCTTATGGTAGAGGCTGGCTCAGTCATTTGTACCACGCTGACACTGTTCACCTGTCACCTGCAGGTTCTAGGCTTCCTCTGACTGTGTGAGGTTTATAATCCAGAGACGTTGTACTCAAGCTTCACTGGAAGAAACTGCAAACCATGGGCTGGTTCACCGGGAATCTAGTGCTCTGCTCCAGCTTGCTGCTTTTAGCTGCAGTGAACTGTCAAAGAGGAAAGAACAATGTTCCAAGATTGAAGCTCTCCCACAAAGGTAACCACTTCTCATTCTGTGCTTTCCTTTACTCTGTTCATATTTATTTCTCATTCATTGATGTCAAGTGATTCTTTTGCATTTGTGTAACTCTTCACTTTGGATTGCATATTTTCTATCAGCAATGAATTCTTTGTGGCATTTTTTAAAGTGTAATTTGTATATTTAATCTCAAGTTTTATAGGAATACGCTTTATTTCCTTAACAATGTTAAACTGTGCATGGAAATAAACTTTGGAATCATATAGAATGAAACAATTAATTTCTACATAATTGCAATCACACAAGCAAGTACAAATTTTAAAACATCTATTGAAGGCAAATGCATTCGCTTTATTAAAGTGAGTGGGCACAATGTTAAAATAAATATTGATTATTTCAGCAGAAAATGTCTTGATTCTGGGACTAACAAATTTTTCTGGAGCTGTACTATCTGTATGGTTCACAGAAACAGGAACCACATTACAGTTTTTGTTTGTAAAAATATCTCAGATTTCTTAATCCTAAATATATTGTCGTAATGTGAGTTCATCTTAAATCAAGCTGTAGGTTTAACCTAATGATTACCATTATTTATTTAAAGTTTGCTGCAGTTTTTAAAATTCTGACAAACTGTGATTAGCAAGATCATTGATTCATTGTTTTCATTGAGAAATGGGTGGGATTTTGGAATTAATTCACTAAAACAAGTTGTAGAAACCCCTAAAATATCGAGAGTTTCAAGTATTAAGAGAGAAATTTTGACTTGTTCAGTCAGCATGAACAATACACAGGTAATGGAGTTAATGTTTTCAGGTCCAATGACCCTTCCTCAGAACTTACACCAATCAGTGACTTTTTCCCCTTACTATTTCTAATTTCCACCCATATTGTTTCAACCTTCTCTGTATAGAACCTATATCGTCTCCCATTACCGTACTGATGTCATCCTTCAGTATCAGAGCTACACCACCTCCCTTTCCTTCCTGTCTATCCTTCCGAATAGTCTGATACCCCTCAGATATTTAACTCCCCATCGTAACCACCCTGCAACCATGTCTCTGTGATGCCCACTAAATCATATCCATTTGTGATGATTTGTGCCGTCATCTCCTTTATCTTATTTGAATGCTGCGAGCATTCAGGTGAAGTGCTCCTATGCTAATTTTTATTTTGAACCTTAACACATCCACCAGATGAACCGTTGTTTTTAAATATTCCCACTCTTTTTGTCACTACCTAGTTTCCACTCATCTTAGCGTGACATTGCTCGGTAGTGAACTCCATGTGCTGTAGGAAGTCTCAAAGTTGTTCGGGAGGGAATTCCAGGATTTTGACCCGGCGATAGTGAAGGAACGGTCATGCATTTCCAAGTCAGGATGGTGAGAGTGTCTTTGAGGGGAATTGGGAACACCACCAGGGCAATGTGAAAGCAGTCTTTGCTTTGATGTTAGTTTGAAATATTACACAAAAGCGGAATTGACATTGATCAGTTTATCATCATCATATCTAATTTCAGACTGATATTGGTCATGCATTTTTTTAAAAAGATACAAGTTCTTTAATTCAAGCATGTATTCTTCTTTCAACACATTTCATTTAGCATAAATCCAAATTTGACTTGCAATTTTGTTTGAGTTCAATGAAAATCTAGCTCAGAATGCGCCATTCAGCCCAGCATGAACAAGATAGCAATGACAGAGAAAAGATTGAGGTGCACAATATCTTGTACAGCCCCTGGTCATAAATATGTCTAAATCCCAGGTCTGGAGGTGGAAAACAGTTTGCCTTGCCAGGGGTTTGTGACACTGAATTCAGGCGAAAATTTAGCCCAACGGATGTGATGCCTCAGTGAGCAGCAAATCAAAATCCAGAAATGCAAAACATACCCTGAGATTGACCGTGCATGCTTACACACTGATAGCACAAGGTTTTAAAGAGAGTTGTTTTCAGACAAGTGGCTGGTTTAACATATGTTTTAGGATTCAGCATTCCTGGTCATCTTGCGCGGTAAAGAAGGATCCGATTAACAGAGCCGTGCACCCAACTCCGTGTACATGACTTGACATCGGAACAGGCATAAACAGGACAGATGTGGGGCAGGATGTTCCCAATGACTGGGAGTCCAGAAAGAGGGATCACTGCCTCAGAGTGTGAGGTAGGCCATTTAGAACTGAGACAAGGAGAAATTTCTTCACCCACAAAAATAGTCAATGCCAAAACCATGTCTGGTTTCAAGGAGTTGGATATTGGAGTTGGGGCTAACAGGATCAAAGGGTATTGGAGAAAAGCAGGAATAGGCTATTAGGTTGGATGATCAGTTATTATCATAATGAATAGCAGAGTACACCCAAGGGGCCGAATGACCTACTCCTGTTCCTGTTTGCTCTGAATGGAACATTGGACAGTTTGCATGTAAGGTGTGCTGACTGACTGCAGCATTTACATTCCTCAAAGGCACCCATGTCACACATGTCAGGGCCGCACGGTGGCACAGTGGTTAGCACTGCTGCCTCACAGCGCCAGAGACCCGGGTTCAATTCCCGACTCAGGCGACTGACTGTGTGGAGTTTGCACATTCTCCCCGTGTCTGTGTGGGTTTCCTCCGGGTGCTCCGGTTTCCTCCCACAGTCACAAAGATGTGCAGGGTCAGGTGAATTGGCCATGCTAAATTGCCCGTAGTGTTAGGTTAAAAGGGGTAAATGTAGGGGTATGGGTGGGTTGCACTTCGGCGGGTCGGTGTGGACTTGTTGGGCCGAAGGGCCTGTTTCCACACTGTAAGTAATCTAATCTAATCTAAAAAAAAAAGCTTAAGGCCAAATTGTAACTTCACTGTGGTGTAACTTGTATCTGTTTCAGATTTATTAATTCTTTTAATCATTCATGGGATATTGATGTTTCTGGGTAGACAGCATTTATTGCGCAGAGGGCAGTTAAGGGTCATAGAACATAGAAGGGTACAGCACAGAACAGGCCCTTTGACCCACAATGTTGAGCCGAGGATTATTCCTAATCCAAAATTAAATAACTTAACCTACGCACCCCTCAACTCACTGCTATCCATGTGCATGTCCAGCAGTCACTTTAATGTCCCCAATGACTCTGCTTCCACCACCACCGCTGGCAACGCATTCCATGCATTCACAACTCTCTGCGTAAAGAACCTACCTCTGACATCTCCTTTATACCTTCCTCCTAATATCTTCAAACTATGACTTCACGTACCAGTCAATCCTGCCCAGGGGAAAAGTCTCTGGTTATTGTCTCTATCTATTCCTTTCATTATTTTGTATACCTCGATCAGGTCTCCTCTCTTCCTCCTTCTCTCCAGAGAGAAAAGTCCGAGCTTAGTCAATTTCTCTTGTAAGACAAGCCCTCCAGTCCAGGCAGCATCCTGGTAAATCTTCTTTGCACCCTTTCCAAAACCTCCGCATCTTTCCTTTAATAGGGGGTGACCAGAACTGGACACAATATTCCAAGTGTGGTTTCACCAGGATCTTGTAGAGCTGCAGCAAAACCTCACAGCTCTTAAACTCATTCCCCCTGCTAATTAAAGCCAAAAGACCATATGTTTTCTGAACATTGAAAGTTTGTGAGAAGATTTGTAGCTCGTGTGCTCGTTGTTGTGGTGGGTCTGTTCGCCGAGCTGGGAATTTGTATTGCAGACGTTTCGTCCCCTGTCTAGGTGACATCCTCAGTCCTGTGAAGCGCTTCTGTGATTTTTCCTCCGGCATTTGTAGTGGTTGGGTTGCAATTTTGGGGGATCTATGCACTTGAACACCAAAACCCCTCTGTTCCTCCACACTGCCAAGAATCCTGTCTTTAATCCCATATTCAGCATTCAAGTTCAACCTTCTTCTAAAATGGGTCAGTTCGCATTTATCCAGGTTGAACTCCATCTGTCATTTCTCAGCCCAGCTCTGTATCCTGTCTATGTCGTGTTGCAACCTGCAATGGCCCTCGATACTATCAATGGCATCTCCAACTTTTGTGTCATCGGCAAATTTACTAACCCACCCCTCAACCTCCTCATCCAAGTCATTTATAAAAACTACAAAGAGCAGAGGCCCTAGAACAGAGGCCCTGAGGGACCCCACTCAACACTGACCTCCAGCCAGAATACTTTCCATCTACAACCACTCTCTGCTTTCTGTCAGCCAACTAATTCTGAATCTAGATAGCCAAATCTCCCTGTATCCCATACTTCCTGACTTTATGAATGAGCCTATCATGGGAAACCCTATCAAATGCCTTGCTGAAGTCCATATACACCACATCCACTGCTCGACCTTCATCGACCGGTCTTGTCACCTCCTCAAAGAACTTAATAAGATTTGTGAGGCATGACCTGCCCCTCACAAAGCCATGCTGATTGCCTGTAATCACACTATGCTTTTCCAAATAGTCATAAATCCTACGACTCAGGATTTTTGCAAAACCTTGCTGACCACAGTTGTAAGACTGAATGGTCTGTAATTGTCAGGGATTTCCCTATTACCCTTCTTAAAAAGAGCAAAAACATTCTCCTCCCTCCAATCCTCCGGTACATCTCCCGTGGAGAGTAAGGAAGCAAAGATCTTCGCCAGCGCCTTAGCAACCTCCTTTCTCACTTCCTGGAGCAGCCTAGGATAAATCTGGTCTGGCCCTGGAGACTTCTCAATTTTAATGTTCACCAAATTTCCAGCAAATCATCTTCATCAATCTTGATCTGTTCAAGTCTGTTTCCCAACTCCTCAAAGTTCTCATTCACAACAAGATGCATTTCCTTCGTGAAAACCATAGCAAAAACTCATTTAGTGCTTCCCCTATCTGCTCAGACTCCACGCACAACTTCTCTACACTATCCCTGAATGGCCCTACCTTCTCGTTGGTCATTTTCTTATTCGTCAAGTATGAGTAAAATGCCTTTGGGTTCTCTCTAATCCTTCCTGCCAAGCCTTTATCGTGCCCCCTCCTGGCTCTCCTCAGTCCATATCTGAGCTCCTTTCTAGTAAGCCTGTAATCCTGTAAAGCTGTGCTAGATCCTTGCTTCCTCCACCTTACATAAGCTGCCTTCTTCCTTTTGAAGAGAAGCTCCTCTGTTCTTGTCATCCAAAGTTCCTTAATCTTACCCCTTGCCTGTCTCAGAGGAACAAAGTTGTGCATCACTCGCAACAACTGCTCCTTAAATAGTCTGCTGTGCCCTTCCTGTGGAACAAATGCTCCCAATCTGTACTTCCCAACTCCTGTCTGATAGCATCATAATTTCCTTTTCCCCAATTGAATATCTTCCCTCGGTAACTGCTCCTATCCCTCTCCATGTGAATCAGTCATGATCACTGTCATCAAAGTGTTCTGAGATCTGACACCTGTCCTGTCTCATTGCCAAGCACCAAATCCAAAATGGCCTCTCCCCTTGTCGGTCTGTCTACATACTGAGTAAGGAAACCCTTCTGAACACATCTGACAAAAACGATTCCATCCAAATCATCTGCACTAAGGACGTTCCAGTCAATTTTGGGAAAGTTGAAATCACCCATAACACCAACCCTGCTACATCTGCATTTTTCCAAAATCTGCCCGCCTATGAGTTCTTCAATCTCTCTACTGCTATTAGGGGGTCTGTAGAAAGCCGAAACTTTATTGCTGGAACAGCACAGCAGGTCAGGCAGCATCTAGGGAACAGAAGATTCGACGTTTCGGGCACATGCCCTTCTTCAGGTCTGTAGAAAGCCCCCAATGAGGTGGCTGTTCCCTTGCTATTCCTAACTCCCACCCATACTGACTCAGTAGGCAAACCTTCCTCAACAACCTTTGTTTCTGTAGTTGTGATGCACTCTCTGATTAGCAATGCTACACCCCCTCCTCTTTTTCCACCCTCCCTGTTCTTTTTAAACGTTCTAAACCCTGGAACATCAAGCAACCATTCCTGCCCCAGTGAAACCCACGTCTCCATTATGGCCCCAACATCGTAGTCCCAAGTACTGATCCATGCTCTAAGTTCATCACTCTTACTTTTGACACTCCTTGCATTAAAGCAGACACACTTTAACTGATCCCTTTGTTTTATCACGTGAAAAACTTTCCTGATAGATTCACTCCATCCTGTCACTGCCCCATCTACAACTACCTCCCTCTCAGATATGTAGCTCTGGTTCAAACCCCCTTGCCAAACTGCTCCCTTGCTGTTCCTAACTTCCTCCCATACGGACTCAGTAGACAAACCTTCCTCAACAACCTTTGTTTCTGTAGCTGTGATGCACTCTCTGATTAGCAATGCTATGAGTCTGGAGTCACATGTCCTTTAGGGAAGGAAACTGCCATCCTTACCTGGTCTAAAGGACATTTCTGATCCAGATATGGGTTTTTGCTGACAATCAACAACAGCTTCATAATCATCATGAAATGCTTAATTCTGACTGATTCAAACTTTCTTACAAGAAGAATAAAGGAATTATTGGAGCTGATTCTCAAATGGTGGAGAAGTCCCAGCTGTCGGTTCATGGGTTTACCATTATTGGACAGAAACACAAAGTGAGACTGGCAAGCACCGATAGAACAAATCCCAAACCACACAGAATGAAAGCAACGACTTGATTTAATAGGTTCCTAAGTTCCTATTTATTTGAATTCAGCAAAATTGGAATTTCTGTGTTTTATGAAATGTGACAGTTAAAATTGAAATGACTGTAAATGACAAATGGATTCAATCTAACAATTGATACTGAAAAGCAACATTTTTCAATGGAGCAAGATTGCAGAACTCTGAGTACAGAGGGATGTGGGAAATTAATTTCATAAGGTTGGTCTGTACCTGCAGCAAATAGTTTGGAAGGTGATGGGATGTTGTCATTTATTGCAGCAGGGATGGAATATAAAAGTAGTGAGCGTTACCATCGTTGTATAGGGTATTGGTGAGACAATACCTGGAGTACTGCGTGCATGTTTGGTTGTCTTATTCAAGAACTAATATAATTGCAATAAAAGCTGTTCAGAAAACGTTTGCACAACTGATTCCTGGGATATGGAGGCTACCTTCTGAGGAAACATTGGATGGATTGGTCCTTTCTTCATTAGAACTGAGAAGAATAACAAATGATCTTACTGGGATATATGAAGTGCTGAGGGGACTTGAAAGGGTTCCTGGTGAATGGTGAAAGGATGTTTCCTCTTGAGAGATATCAGAACTAGGGGACATGGTTTAAAAAATAAGGTCTCAGCTACGTAAGACAGAGCTGATGGGAAATAGAATAATAGAATTTTACAGTACAGAAGGAGACTATTTGACCCAACGTGTTTGTAGCAGCACCCGAAAGAGCTACCCAGCTAGTCCCACTCTCCAGAGAATGGTGGAGGCGGAGTTATTGAAAGTTTTACTGCAGAAAGATAGATTCTTAACTGTGAAAGGGAGTGCAGGTAATAGCATGGGTCAAGGGTGGTGGTGAAGCCACAATCCAATCAGCAATGACTTTATCAAGTGGCAGGTTAAGCTCATGAAGCAAAATGGCATTAACCCTCCTTACAGTTTGAATGTTTACATTATATGTTCATGTGTATGAATGAATGGGTTTAGAGAATTAAAATATTCTTGTTAAATAAGAGGGATTTATAATCCGAATTTGCTAAAATTAAAGGGGTTTTGTTCACAAAGCCCTGTTTATTTCAAAATGATTATTTTCATTATGTTGAAGTAAAATTAATAGGTGTTTTCTGTGAAACAAAGACAGCTGTACATTTTGGATGTCTTTTCATGTTTCCCAGAATATGTTTGAAAGCCATTTTCAAAGGGAGGTTTGGGTCAGGCTTGCATATGTTTGCAGGAAAGCACATGTCAATGTTCTGCTGCTCCCCCTGACCCAGCCATCATTATGTAAGATGCTGAGAGTTACCTGGAACTTTACTTTACTTCTCTGTTCTTTTTGGGAGTTGCTGGTAAGGTCCGCTTTTGATGCCTTTCCTAAATTCCCTTGAAATAAGGAGCTTATTGGGCTGTTTCAGAGGGCAGTTAGGAGTTGAGCATATTGTGTAGTCTGGAGTCATATAATAGCAGATTCCACTCTCCCTGATGGTGCACTGTATGGGTTTTTATGGCAAATGATTACAGTTTTAATGATCATCATTATTGAGATTTTGAAGTCTTTGATTCCAAATGTAGAAGCTGCTTTTCAATTACCATGATGGGAATTGAGCCCATTTCCTCAGAATATTAAACTGAGCTTCTGGAATATTAGGAGAAAGTGAGGTCTGGAGATCGGAGTCGAGAGAGTGTTACTGGAAAAGCGCAGCAGGTCAGGCAGCATCCGAGGAGCAGGAGAATCGATGTTTTGGGCCAGAGCCCTTCATCAGGAAACATTGATTCTCCTGCTTCTCTGGATTAATAGTTCAGTGACATTATGACGATATCACCATCTCCCCCATTAAATATCTCAATTTGCTAAATTTGTCATTTTAGAAGGAACAAGTATGTTCAGGTTGGAAGCTGTCCACCTATGAACCAGCACCATCTACAGGGCCAGCCCAACTTCAACTTCACCCAGAGTCCTTACACCTTAGACCCTCTCTGCCCTCATGCCTAAGTGTAGCTGCTATCAACAAAAGGCCATTGTGTAATCACATTCTGCGACAATTGAGGAACCTCCCCAAACAGGACTTCCTCCATTCACCAAATATCCACCTGCTCCAAGCCATCATGTTCTGTCTATTTCTAAGAGTGAATTACTCTCTTGTTTGATTTCTTCACATTAATTTTCTAATTCAGTTTTCTTTTAATTTCCCCTGAAGGTTTTACCTTCTCCTGAAGGTTTAACTCACGTTGTACTTTAGTACCTAACTCACTGCTGATTTAGAGATATCGCACCCTAACCAATTCCTAACCTCCCAACCACTTGCAGCATGCACACTTACTTAAATATCTCCTTACATTGTCCTTTTCATAACCAAAATAAATCTATACCAATTGTTACAATAATTGGATTGTACCAGATGTGATTATTTGTTTTTTTTTCACCATTGTTCAGGGATTAAATCTTGGCTGGTCACTGCTAGCTCATATCTTTAATTTGACATCCATTATTCAAAAACAGTTGATATTCATGGATAGAATATAGAATCTCCTACCGTGTGGAAGCAAGCCATTCAGCCCAACAAGTCAACACTAACTCTCTGAAGACCATCACATCCAGGCTGACCCCTTACCCTATACCTTGAACCCTGCATTTCCCATGGCTAACCCATATATCCCTGAACACTATGGGCAATTTAGCATGGCCAATCCGCCTAACCTGCACATCTTCGGACTGTGGGAGGAAACCGGAGCACCTGAAGAAAACTCACGCAAACACGGGGAGAATGTGCAAACTCCACACAGACAGATATTGAAGCTGGCACTGTGAGGCAGCAGTGCTAACCACTGAGCCACTGTGTCTTAAACAAAAGGAGTTCAGTGTTTATATAAAAGATTCACACGACTTGTGTGGGAGATTAAATGTCAGCCCAGCATTTATTGTTACCATCTACACACAGATGCTGTATTATCAAAAATGCTTAAGGGATGGGCTACAGCTATGTTACATTTGCTGCTTTGATTACTGTGGGTGAACTGTATCAGATCTATAGGTGTTCAGTAGCAGGTATCGATGATGGCTGATTAAAATGTTTCTGCAGTGAAGTTTTTAAAATTTGAAATTGAAACGTAAACTGAAAGTAACTTTCTAGAATGAGATTTTTGGTAGTTGGACAATCTCAAACCAGATGTAATGGATGTTGTTTCAGACACCCAACTCTTTTTAAGTTGACATAAATTAATGTAACAACTTCAGTGAGAGATCACTGTATGGCTGTTGGGTGAAATGAAATGGCGAGAGGGTTACATTAATGAGTTTGGAAACTGAACATTGTGGCTGTATAGTCTACTTTATTTTGCAATTAACAGTCTTGTGAGTACTCCATACATTAAGCAAGACAACAGCAGCTGAATTAAGCAGACTCTAAATGGCCTACTTCAACTGCTACATCTTATGGTCTCAAATACTATTTCTATTGATTTGTCCTTGGAAGGAGTGCAGTGTCCATTTAGCTGGACAATGACTGGACTCCAAGTACCCACTCCACCTCCAGATTCAATGCCACAGCCATCGATCAGATGCCTGCATCCTTGAAGTTGATTCCACAAGCTTATCAGGTAAAATTCTGGCAAAATCAACTTTCCAATCAGGTTCCATTTTCTCAACTCCGAAAGACTCGTGCTTCGGGGAGAACAAAAAAAAACTTCAAGCCCCTCCCAAGCTCTCCTTGAAGTGCAGTGGCTTTAATATTAATGGTTAGGAACATCTTAGTACTAGGAGAAAGTAAGGTCTGCAGATGCTGGAGATCAAAGTTGAAACTTTATTGCTGGAACAGCACAGCAGGTCAGGCAGCATCCAGGGAACAGGAGATTCGACGTTTCGGGCACAGGCCCTTCTTCAGGAATGAGCAGAGAGTGTTCAGCAGGAGAAGATAAAAGGTAGGGAGGAGGGACTTGGAGGAGGGGAGTTGGAAATGTGATAGGTGGAAAGAGGTCAAGGTGAGGGTGATAGGTCGGAGTAGGGTGGAGGCGGAGAGGTCAAGAAGAAGACTGCAGGTCAGGAAGGCGGTGCCGGGCTGGAAGGATCCGGCTGAGACAAGGTGGGGGGAGGGGGGATGAAGAAACTGGTGAAGTCCAAGTTCATCCCCTGCGGTTGGAGGGTTCCCAGTCGGAAGATAAGACGCTCCTCCTCCGACCGTCGGGTTGTTGTGGTTTGGCGGTGGATGAGTCCAATGACCTGCATCTTAGTACTAACCTGGTGACAACCTGTCCGTCAAAAAATATCAAATCTTGAGACATGCCTTAATGGTGAGGCAGACTAGCAGATGAGAACAAAAGCGAAGGGATGAAATCCCATTCCCCTGATCAATAAGCTTGTGGGACTCCTGAATGTGCCCAGAGACTGACAGGTGGTGATTCAGCCTGTTCAGTTCCATGAAAAATCACAGCAGAAACTCTCAATCTTGAGGAGACATCATTCTCAAATCAAGGCACATACAGTGATGATTGGTCTCTCAGGGGGTTTACAATTATACTCTCTGGAAGTTAAAGGGTAATAGGTAAGTTGAGCAAAGTTAAGATATTGAGGGAACAGGTTGGGTAAAAAAAAGTCCATTCCATTAGTTGGGGGTTTAGGACTAACGGGTACAATCCAAAATTTTCAGGATTGAAGTTAGACAAAATGCGATTGAAGTTTGGAATGTTCATCCACAAACCAAATTCAATACTTTTTGTCAATGATTAATTTTAATTTTAAATCTGAGATTGATTGATTGGTTTTTGTGAAATTAACATGTCAAGGGATATGGAACAAAGTTCAGGATGCAGAGTTGAGCCTCAGAACAACTCTGATCTCATCGAATAGCAGAACATGCTCGAGGGATAACATGCCCTCTTTGTTTTGTGTTTTAAAAACTGACAAGAAAGCATTCTTGGATGAAACATTCTATCAGTCTTTTATAGATAATGGAATGTACCATGTGGAGAATATGAATTTCCAAACCATTAGAGTTCTGATTTCCAGACAGAACAGGAGCTATGATGTCTGTTATGGGAATCCTTTATAAAGCATTTTTAATTCAGGTTCCACTTTGAGGCTGGATGATGTCATGGTATCAACCTAAAAACATGTCACTTTAAAAAGTGAACAATCAGAGTGATTGAATTTGTCTATTCCACATACTTCATTGCAAAGAGCCAGTCCTAAGCATTCAACACCTTTTGGCAATTCTGAACTTTTAGAAATGCTTCAGCAGAAAAGCAAGACAGATACCTCACTTCACTCTGCTGTTGTCTGACAATGCAGACAATCATGAGAATTGTTTCCCATTGCGACAAAAGCAATGTGCAGGAGGTTACAGCCAGTTTTAAATCACATTTTCCTGCCTATCTTAAACCCACCTAAAATAATTGTTGGAAACCCTGCTTTGTGACAAGCCCATTTAATTGGATGGAAGTGTGCCATCTTTCATGCTGAGCATTGTGGTGATGGGATTCAACATCTGGAACATACCCTTCATCATTGATCATCTGATTCCTGCACAAATTAAGCTCATGCAGTGTAGCAATGGTGTGGCAACACATAAATAACTCACCCACTGAATTTACCCTGGTGTACATACGTAAGGTATGATTTGTCTGGTTTGCACACAAAATAATATTTTTTAGTGTGTTGATATATGTAACAATAATAAATCAAATCAAACTTCAGAGGGAGTGAGAACAGTAGAAGTTTTGAGAACCAAGTGTGGAGTGTCCTAACATTAAGTGTCTGCTGACCTTGTGGTGAAGTTCTATCAGTGGAGTGCCACAGACAGACTGTGCTGTGGTGGGATGAGGCATTGATTTCTCAGGTGTCACCCATTTTCCTGTTTTTTACACCAGCTCAAATGAGTAGCTCAGAAAACTGACCATTATCAAGTCAGAGATTGAATTTTTACAAAGTCCTTTCAGGATGAGGGTGTCGCTGGCTAGACCAGCATTTATTGAACTCCCAGCTCCAGAACATCCCCTGGGTCTCTGAAGTAATAGTCTAGTGATAATACCATGAGGCCATTGCATCCCCCTGAGGTGAAAACTGGAGAGTTAGGAACTTCAGACCTAGAATGTCAGATAAGATAGATCTGAAATGTCAACAGAAGGACTAGCTCTAAAAGATGTTGCACAGTTACAGCTGCATCTCAAAGGAACAAAAAAGGCTACTTCAGCCTTTTATCTAAGGTTTCCATCTGAGAAAAAATGGTTGAAATGAATGGTTCACATTGGTGAAAAAAGTTTATTCTGAGGGCTGTTATATTTAATGTGGTCTCTTGTATATCTCTGTTCACACATGTTTCATATAATGACTGGGTCATTCAGAGAAGATACATGCCATTTATATAACAGTTATTGCCAAATGGGATACTCAAAAATAAATTCCTGCTCTTCCATCATCAGTGCAGCTTGCCTCAATCTCCAACATCAGTTCCTCTGTTCATGTGAGTATCCGACATCCCCAGCTAACCATATAACATGTACAAAAGCTGATACACTAACCAAATAGGACCAGATGTGCTGAACGAGACAAAGTATGCACTGTATCTAAGTTGTACCAGATGTCTACAAATTATTAGCTTTTATCCAATATTTATCGTTGGAAGTGACAAAAGAGATTCCATCTGTACATTAAAACTGTAAAGCTCACATCAAAAATACTCACATTCAAAAATATAAAATATAATGACATAATAGTTTCTCTTTAATGTCATGTGAAGCTCTTCTTAGAGGGGAAAATATAAAGCTTGTGGTAAATGCTGACACTGCAGGATAAGCCAAGCAATCATCTGATGTAGCCGTTTATAATGCAGTAGGGGTAGAGCCACTTTGCTGCTGTATAAAAGAACACCATAAAAACTGTCAAAATGGACATATCGGTGAATTGTTGCTGCACAACAATTCCTCCCCAGCGTGTTTAGTCGGAGATGTGCAGACAATGAAGGAGGAGATTTAGTCTCTCAAGCAATGTTAACTTTTCTAATGGGACACTGCTTAAAATCCACATCCGACCTGTTCTCTGTTTCTGCTGATGGTCTACCTTTTTAGATACTAATCCAAAGTTCCATGAAGCGATGTTCTGACCTTGAACTCAGCATGTCATTTATGGTAAAGCTAATAACCTGACTTCCTAAATAACCTTTTGTATGACATCAATTTCTTCTAACTTCTGTTAATCCTGTTAATTGATGATGCAGAGTCTATAATTATGGATTTGCTAACCCAGAAAGCATTCTGTTATTTATCTCTGAAAACTATTCCACTTTGATATCTTCCAATCATTCCCTGGCAGGATTCTGTATTCTGAATTGTCATGTTACACAGATTACCTGATGTCAAATTTCTATCAAAAGATTAGGATAGCAATAAAAACGCTCTATATTAGCGGATGCAAAATTGGGCTTCCTGAAAGTATTTTGCTGTATAAATAATTTGCTACATCTTTGAACATAATCAAATAATTGCAAATAACAAACCTTGTAAATTAATGACCTGTTAAACCAAACTGTTAATCAAAATTAAAATTCACAAATACTGCAGGAAAATTAAATCCTTAAAGAATAACCTTAGCAGCACTGTCATTAATATATTTGCCAGGTTTGTGATTACTATGATCTATCCTGCTGCAAGATTCTATTCAAACAGATTATATAATGAAGTGCCACTAAATTATAGAACAACAGCTGGAAGCTAAATGAAGCAGGTTCTAGGATTTACTGACACCCAGCCACTTGAAAGAATATATGAATAACACCACAATTGTGCTACTCTCTTTTCCCAGTTAGGGTCATGGGCTGAGTATTCACCTGAGGGCCTGCGAATCTGGAGTCAGGATTGTTTCTGGGTTCCAAGCATCTCACCCTTTAAAAAAACAGGTCACTGTTTAGAATTTGTCCAGGGAATTTCCTTCATTGATATGGAGGCAGGTTCCTTGTCTGATTAAGGATAGAGGGAGTCAAGAGTGTATTGCTGGAAAAGCACGGCAAGCTAGGCAGCATTCGAGGAGCAGGAGAAACTGTGTTTCAGGCCGAAGCCCTTCATCAGGAATGAGGCTGGAAGCCTCTGGGGTGGAGGGATAAATGGGAGGGGGAGTGGGGCTGGGGAGAGGGTAGCTAAGAGTGCAATAGGTGGATGGAGGTGGGGGTAAAGATGATAGGTTGGAGAGGAGGGCAAAGCAGACAGGTGGGAAGGACGATTGACAGGTAGGACAGGTCATGAGGGCGGTGCTGAGCTGGAAGGTTGGAACTGGGATAAAGTTGGGGGGAGGGGAAATGAGGAAACTGGTGAAGGTCATATTGATGCCCTGGGGTTGAAAGGTCCCGTGGCAGAAGATAAGGCTTTCTTCCACCAGCATTTGGGGGTGAGGGAGTGGCGATGGAGGAGGCCCAGGACCTGCATGTCCTCAGCAGAGTGGGTCCAGCAATGAAGTTTCAACTTTGATCTCCAGCATCTGCAGACCTCACTTTCTCCTTGAAATATTGGGCCATGGAGCGGACATTTATTGTATCCATTACTCCCGATGCGGTCTCCTCTACACTGGGGAGACTGGACACCTCCTCGCAAAGCGCTTTAGAGAACATCTCCAGGACACCCGCACCAATCAACCACACCGCCCTGTGGCCCAACATTTCAACTCCCCCTCCCACTCTGCTGAGGACATGCAGGTCCTGGGCCTCCTTCACCGCCGCTCCCTCACCACCAGACGCCTGGAGGAAGAGCGCCATATCTTCTACCTCAGGACCCTTCAACCCCAGGGCATCCATGTGGATTTCAGCAGTTTCCTCATTTCCCTCCCCCCCACCTTGCCCCAATTCCAACCTTCCTCATGACCTGTCCCACCTGTCAATCTTCTTTCCCACCTATCTGCTTCATCCTCCTCTCCAACTTATCACCTTTACCCCCACCTCCATCCTGGCTGAAACTTTATTGCTGGAACAGCACAGCAGGTCAGGCAGCATCTAGGGAACAGAAGATTCGACGTTTCGGGCACATGCCCTTCTTCATGCCCCACCTCCATCCACCTATTGCACTCTTAGCTACCTTCTCCCGAGCCTCACCCCGTCCCATTTATCTCTCCACCCCCGAGGCTTCTAGCCTCATCCCTGATGGCCTGAAACGTCAATTTTCCTGCTTCTCAGATGCTGCCTGACCTGCTGTGCTTTTCCAGCAATACACTCTTGACTCTGATCTCCAGCATCTGCAGACTTCACTTTCTCCTAAGGATCGAGGGAGGCAGGTCTTTGAGGTATATTCTAATTAACCTGTTTGGAGATGGTATTGCACACATCTGGGCCAAGTGGGACCTGAGCAAAGGACACTACCATTGCACCATAGGACCCCAGAGAACCTTCACCTTGGAAGGACCAGCAGTCTGCAGGAAAGGCTAAAAAAACTGAGTGTGTGTTTCAACATCTCAGCAACTTTCGATGAACTTTTTTAACTTCAGAAAATCAGAACAAGTAGCCACCCCCTTTTCTGAGAGGTACTCGGACACTGAGGAGGGGAGGACCTTGGAAACTGTCTGAAACATTTGGTTCCAGGCAATCTCTGGATGTTCTCTTGTTGACAAACTATTGGACAACTAGAAACTACCTGTCGGTTTTCTTTTGAGTTTGTAATGAGCTTTTCTCGGACTAACTAACTGGAGAACATAACTGTACTCACCCTGACCCTATCTAGGCAGAAATGGGCAATGCTGGAAGTGAGCATTCTGCTGACCACTTCTGTTCCCAAACTCATCGAAGCCAGAAATCCTGGTTCAGGGTGTCACAGCTCCAGTTTGGATATCTTTTCTTTTGACTTCTTACTGTCAAATGTCATTAAGTCCTGACAGGATCATCTTTCACACCATGCCACAAAAAAGATTAACAAATGTTTTTTAAGGAGATGGTTGGGGTTAGAGGAGAGTTAATTTTGTTTGAGATATTTATGAAGCAGCTGGAGAGGCTGGATGTGAGGAAGCTGCTCCCATTTTTAAAGATGCCTCAGTGTGAGGGGTCCTCAATATCCCAACATCACTAACAGATTAATTAAAGAACTTTGGACCCACTGATTTACAGTGTGAAACTCAGTCAGATGTAGAGTGATTAGTGCAGGTTCCAGGGAAAGCTACCAGAGTTCATGATGGGGAATGGCCAGAAGAATTGAAGGGGGTTAGAGAAGCAGAAGGTTTGTGTGGACTGGAACACCAGGCTGTTGCACTTGAGTCAAATGGGTTATTTCTGTAGATTTAATCTAATTCTGCCTAATGTCATTGTATGTTCTGCGTGATTTCTGCAAAGTAATGTGTGAATCAGGTGGATTGGCCAGGCTAAATTGCCCATAGTGTTAGGTGCCTTAGTCAGAGGGAAATGGGTCTGGGTGGGTTACTCCTCAGTGGGTCAGTGCGGACTTGTTGGGCCGAACGGCCTGTTTCCACACTGTAGGGAATCTAATCTAATCTAAAGTGTCTTGTTGTCTTGTGCCCATGCAGTCTGTATCACAGAACGGTAACTGCAATCCAAATCATTAAATTATTCTGTCATTTTGTGTCCCTGTCTGACATTCTTAGTGGATATCAAGAAATTATAGTTTTATATTTATTGCTGAATGGTAGCCCCAGATTGTGTCAAATGCTCATTGCTAGACTCCCTGATTATTATTATTATTATGGCTACAATCTGGACACTGCTTCTTAAACCTTTCATCACTGTGACCCCATGTTGAGGTTTGAAAACTGCTGTGAGGCCCCCATGAAAA
The DNA here is from genome assembly GCF_004010195.1 of Chiloscyllium plagiosum. Lineage (NCBI taxonomy): Eukaryota > Metazoa > Chordata > Chondrichthyes > Orectolobiformes > Hemiscylliidae > Chiloscyllium > Chiloscyllium plagiosum. The sequence goes on from NC_057732.1 coordinate 55,655,007, forward strand.
CTGGAGGGCTCTGTCTGTCTGTCTGTGTGGTTTGGGGGTGGGTGAGTGGGGTGAAGATATGTGAGAACAGGGGATGACGGTCAGTCACTGCAGCTTTGGACCTCAATACCTTAAACATTCAGCTCGAGTGTCCACTTTCCATTCTGAATCTGACTCTGGGAAGCACAGGTCTGCAATTTCAAGGAAATCTCTGATTCAACTACAATGTAACAAGAGAGCTGTGCCTTTGACCTCCAAAAACATTTTTTGCGTTTCTGGTTTTATGTCAGGTTCACACCTCAAAACTGTTCTGCTCACTGAATTTCCTTCATACTTTGGACCAGTTCAGATAAATCTCCACGGAGACCCTCTGCTACTCAGTTACAGCTGAAGCCACATGCAAAATGCCACTTCAGATGTGGTTCCAGTATTCTGGCAATTAAAGAACGGACATAAATATCCTGACAAATGCAGGTACAACATGATCAAAGTCACCTGATAGCACAGCATGTGAGATTTCTGGAGTGGCTGGGCATTTTTCTTTCACAATTTTTTAACATCATTTGAACGAAGATCTACACAATAGCTAACTGAGTCTGCTGACAC
>NC_057732.1:55656091-55686227 GCF_004010195.1 Chiloscyllium plagiosum
GAGAAGACAGGAGGAACCTGTTTCCCTTGGCAGAGTGTTGAAAAACCCGAGGTCATAGTTGTAAGTGAAGTGGCAGAATTATTCGAGGGGACATGAGAAAACCATTTTTACACAGAGGATGGTGTGTGTCTGGAACTCACCGCCTTATTTTGTGGAGGAGACAGACACCCGAAACGCTGTGAAAATGTACTTGGATCTGTGTCTCAAACTGCAGGGCTATGGTTTCATGTGCAGGAAGATGGGATTAGAAAGGGCATCTGGGTGTCTTTGTGTCAGCATGGACAAGATGGGCCAAATGGCTTCTTTCTGTGCTGTATCATTTCTATGGTTCTACAAGACAAGCTCCTCTTCTCTGAAATCAATCCAGTGAAGCTCCTCTGAACTGCCTCCAGTACATCTGCGTCCTACCTCAAATCAGGGGACAAAAACTGTACGTAATGTTGATGGAGGAGTAAATATTGTCCCCAGTACACAGGGGAGAATCTTTGAAAATATGCCATGAGGTCTCTTACATTCACCTGAGAAAGCAGCCTGCCTCTGAGCGGAACATTTTATCTGCAAGATTACACAATCAACAACAAAGTAGCACTCCCTCAGAATGACACTGGAGAAAAACAGCCTCAGCTGAAAGTTTGGGCTCATGTCTGAACTGGGTCCTGGACCCACAATAATCTGACTCAGAGGCAAGAGTGTGACCAACAGAGCCATAGTCGACACACCCTGTTGCTTCTGCTCTTAGTCATAGTTTCCATTCTGAGATCCAGCATTTGGATTTGATTGACAACTTTGGTGGAAAAACTATTTGGGTGAGCCTTTAGATTGGGTACTGGAGGTTGGAAAATGTAACTTGGAATAAAAGCAGCTGGTATACTGATACTGTTACACCCCGGCAGCTGCTATTCATAGTTTTAACAATTTAAGACTTCATGCGAATCAGATTTTCTAATTTAAATCATAAACGGTACCAATAAAGGAATGAACATCAACATACCAGAATCTCAGCCATTGATAAAGAAAATTCAATGAAATAAAATCCCTCAAAGTCTGACAGCATAACTCTGCAAGAAAGGCTTGTATTGATTAAAATACTTCAAGTCCTTGATGCATGTGAGCTCATTCCATCTACAAATTAAACCATTTATTTCAAATCATTAAAATGTTTCCGATTTAAAAGTGCCTCCCTTGAAGGGCAGCACATTGTTTAAACAAGGGCTCATCTCTGTAGCTCCTCCACACAAACCCTCATTTTACTCAAACCTCCCTCTGACAATGGAGTTGGTTTGAGTCAAGAACTGGTTTCACATCCCACCTTGAACTTTGTTCTGATTTAACTCCAATCAAACAGGTTGTGAAGCCAACAGCAAAGTGAAGCTTGCCTTGTTCCACCAAAATCATTTGAGTTAAAATTGAGGTTGTGCTGGTTCAGAATGAAGCCAGGAACCACAGAGACAATGTTGACAATGTGTCAAGTATCTGCCAAGAAGGGGTATGTGGAAACCACTGAACAGATCAGTTATGATTATCTTGTTCATCGTAATAAGCAGTTTATTTGAAATGAATATAGTTTGTTACTATAACATTAGAAATAGTACAGCGAGATATCCAAGGGGAAGGAAAAATGCAGAAAATAATGAAGAAAATCTGCAGTTTTTCTCTCTTTCCAGGACTTAATCCCCTTGGCATGTCATAGTTTCCTCTCTGCTGAAGAGGACGATGTGAACAGGATATTGAAAGACATCAGTCACTGACTCCATACAGTGCTTTGTTAGCAGAAACCCAGCTGATTGTGGTCATAATGGGCAATATCAGGCAATGTTACCAAAGAGGAACGTTCCAACTCCTTACAAAAGCCCTGTTAATCATCAGACTGAATTCACGTGTCCAGCAGATCTGAACTCCAAACTGCCCTGGGAAGTTTGTATTTGAATATTGCTGGGAGAAGTTGAGGACTGCAGATGCTGGAGATCAGAGTAAAGAGTGTGGTTCTGGAAAGACACAGCAGATCAGGCAGCTTCCAAGGAGCAGGAGACTCAACATTTTGAGCATATGCTCTTCATCAGGAATCATTTGAATATTGCTGTTATTCTGAGTGCTATTGGCTTTCTGTTCACTTGGAGGTTTGCAAGCAAAACTTCATAAAGAAGTGTTTAGAGATTGTGTTTATTCTCTTGCTTGGAGAAGTAGATGAGGCAGAAGAATTGGTTGATTCAAAATCCTTAGAAAGCAGGCAATCTATTTGGAAATGTTATGAGACATTTCCTGTGCAGGTGAGACTTCCACTTAGACCCAGACCTTGTGGCTCAGAGACAGGGACACGACCCCTGTACCACAAGAGTCCTTTGTCTGCATTGTCAAGTTTTCAAGTTTTCTCTGTTCACTGTTGGGACGTAGTGTCACTGGCTGGGCCAGCATTTCTTACCCGTCCCTAGTTGCCCTTGAGAAGGTGATGGTGTGCTGCCTTTTAGAACCACTGCAGTCTATTTGCTGTAGCTCCTCCCACAATGCCTTTAGGGAGAGAAATTCCAGGAGTTAATTCCAGAGACCGTGAAGGAATGGTGATATATTTCCAAGTCAGGATGGTGGCTGGCTTGGAAGGGGACTTGAAGGTGGTGATGTGCACATGTATCTGCTGCCATTATCCTTCTAGATGGAAGTGGTCATGGGTTTGGAAGGTGCTGTCTGTGGATCTTAGGTGAATGTTTGCAGTGCATCTTGTCGATGGTCCCCGCTGCTGTTGCTGAGTGTTGGTGGTGGATGTAGTGCCATTTAAATGGGCTGATGTGTCCTGGATGGTGTCAAGCTTCTTGTGTGTTGTGGGAGGTGCACTCATCCAGGCAAGTGGGCAGTATTCCGTCACACTCCTAACTTGTGCCTTTAAAATGGTGGATGGGCTTTTGGGAGGCAGGGGGTGAGTTGTTAACCACAGTATTCCCAGTCTCTGACCTGCTCTTGCACCCTCTATTGATGTGGTGAGTTCAGTTGAATTTCTGGTCAATAGTAACCCCCAAGATGTTGTTAGTGGGGGATTCAGTGATGGTAACACCATTGAATGGTCAAGGGGAGGGTGAAGACATCATCTCTTATTGAAGATTGTCATTGCCTGGCATTTGTATGACACGAATGTTACTTGCACTTCTCAGCCAAGCCCAGCCCCATCCTGGATATTATCCAGATCTTGTTGTATTTGAACATGGACTGTTTCAGTATGTGAGGCATCATGAATGGTGCTGAATAATTTATAATCATCTGCAAACACTTCTGACCTTATGGAGGGAAGGTCATTGTTGAAGCAGCTGAAGGTGGTTGGGCCTAGGACACTACCCTGGTAATACAGGGGATGTTGGTACAGTAGTCTATTGGGACAGTATTTCTCTGTCCTACACAGTACTGAAAGGACACTCACTGCCAATGCATCAAAAGGTTCTGAATTCTGCATAAGTTTATAATTTTAATTGTGATTCATGATCCCTTCCTCAAACAATTCTTTGCCAAATTTCAAGCTACTTTTGGTTCTGGGGATTTTGGAGTTGGTGTTAAATTCCCTTCATGATATTTTTGGCAGGTCAAAAGGAAGCTTGTCTAAATATTACACGTTTAATATCACAAGGGACAGAATGCAAGATGTGAAAGTCTGCTGAAAATTACAGCTCGCAAGAAAACAGTCCAAGCCCTTTACAAACAGGGATTGCCCAGAATTTAAACCAAGAGGACACGTGTGCCTCAGTTTAACCCAAAAGCCATATCACCCGATCATGGGCTGAGTAATCTTTCAGGTTTGCAAATCTGATTCAAAGACAAAATTCATGTTTTCAGCTCAGGCTGTTAAATGAGGCTGAAATAAATCAAACTAGTTCAGTTTGAGAGTTTTGAACCAGTTTTACAGCTTCAAGAGCAATCACCACACAAAAATATCAATTTCAAGTTGTTTCATTTGACCTGATATTTAACCAGATAATTTAAATCAGGCCCAAGACATAGTTCCTCAATCAAGCCAGCCCTGAGCTAACTAGTTAAATTGTGCACATCATCAATTCCTAGCCACTAATCCAGGTCAAATTGATCTTCCATGCCTTGATTTTAAATTTTCTTCTAAGCCCAAATTCCAAAGTTCTGATTTCTGTATTTCTGATGCCAGTTTTGTCAAGCAAACTATGGAGGAAACAGTGAGTTGGGTGACATCCTGTTCTGAGACTGGGATATGAGCTGCTTCCACTGGTCTCTCTCTATCTAAACCTTAGAGGATGTTGTCTGGGAAGAGAGCATTACTGAGATGGAAAGTTTCTTGTCTGTGTTCTGTTTTCTGTAAGTGAGGGTGCATCCAATGAGTATCAGCAATATCTCAGAATTGTTTCAATGCAGATGGTGGCCGTTCAGTCCATTATGTCTGCACTGACTCTCTGAATATTTTGACTTTGTGTCAAAGCCCTGCCATTTCCCCATACCTGCACTTTGTGTGATTATTTAAACAGAAACAGTGCCCTTTTGAATGTCTCACTATACTTCAAGACAGTGAGTGCCAGAGCCTAATGAGTTACTGAGTGAAGAAGGGCTCTTTTTTGTAGCATATTTGCTCCTTTCGCAAATCACTTTAACTCTGTGTACTCTCTCATTTCTGATCCTTTTAGGAACAGGAAAAATTCCTCCCTGTCTAGTCTGTCAGCCCACTCATGAATTTGAAAACGTCTGTCAGATCTCCATATAGACGTCTTCTCTCTAAGGAGAACAGTCAGAAACTTTCCAATTTATTCCCATAACTGAAGAGTCTTTTCCCTGAAATGAATTTTGTAAATCTCATCTGCACACTCTCAATAAATTTTCACCCTTCCTTGGTTTGATGCAAGTGTCTTACCCCATTACTTCCTTCCATTTATACTTTTATTTCCCTATTAATAAAGCCCAGGTTACTGTATGCTTGAGTAAATGCCCTCTCCATTTTTAGGGAGCTGTTCATATGTACACTGAGATCCCTCTGCTCATACACCCCTTTAAATCTTGTATCCCCTTATTTTATATTGTCTATGTTCTTACCATCAAAATCCATCACTTTGAACTTCATCTGCCATCTCTCTGCCCACTTAACCAATCAGGAACCACCATATCAACACTCCAACCTGAAGTCCCAACATGGAGCCTGTCCACTCCCTATTCCAAAACTGGGCAAATATTTTGGTCTTTTCAGTCTCCTATATATAGGGGGTTAAGAGGAGTAAAAGGAAAATTGACATTCTACCTGGTGTCACCATCTATCCTAACAGCTGTCCAACCCCTCTCCCTACATCGCAGAATCCCCCCAAATACTGCAGCTAACCCGGGGGCAACAGATGGAATGCTAACCTTTTCCTCATTCCTGCATGGCGTCAGGCCACCATTGAGTACTTTCTCAGTAACTAGACAAGCCAGCAGCTTTGCAGATATCGAGAGCTGAATTTGTGCATTTATATTTTATGCAGTTTAATAATCTCAGGATTTTAATAAACAGTCAAATTTAGTGTTGGATCTGACCTTATCTGACTAAAATAATATTGATGCTTTGGATTATCAAACAAGTACACAGTAACTGCTAATGAAAGCTCCTGGATTCCAAGCCCCCGAACATTGGTTACTGGAGTGTGATATTTGTCATGACAAGAAGATTACAACATGATAAAGATAGCAGGGCATTGAGAAGCTGTTCTTATCCTGGGAGCTATTAAGACTCACAACACCACTGTCTCCACAACATAACACATATATACTGTAAACTGTCGCAATAAAATTATGAAGCTATTCTTTTCAGACTTATAGACATCGAAGACATAATACATTTAAAAGGTATAATTAAAGCTCAAAAATCTCCTTGAACTCACTATGGGTAATAATTCAGTATTATATTTAAGTCAAAGATTAATACAACTAATCTTATCTGTGGAACAACAGGAGATCAGTTTGGCTTATTTAGTAACTCTTGACTCTAAATGGATAAGACATGTGGTTGAGTCATGCAGGAACTAACTTGGAATGTTACATGTCCCCTCCAGAACTTGAAGACATAATGTAGACTGACAGTCTTGTATAGTATGAGGAAACACTGCTTTGTCAAAGGAACTACTCTTTTGGATGAATTATTAAACTGAGATCTTGTGTTTATATTGGATCAGCTGGAATTCCCACGGAAACATTCAATACAGAGCAGAGCATTCCCTTGGTTTCCCAGCCAACATTCACCTTGAGTCCCAGCCAATAGTCTTCCCTCATTCGAGACGATTAAAATATAGGTTAGGATTTTGTTTTGTAGTTTAATAGACCTTGGCACATCTGCTTCTGTATAAAGCCTTGAATGTGTGATGCTTTGTGGTGCTTCAATGAAAGTCTCTTATTTTTTACTCACATTATGTTGGGAGTTACAGGTGGGTGGGGCATTTCCAATTCAGCTGCTGGAGCATGAACATTGGCTGAGGTGGGAGTCAGGTATAATCATAGATATCATTAGCTTCATGTTAAAGGCAAAATCAAAGCCTTTCTATGATAGGATACAATCTGCTGTTCCATGGTTAACACACTATGGTAGTAAGGTAAAAGTCACACTTTGATGTTCTTCTAAATTCTCACACAGCATATCTTATTATGGGAAGGCAAAAGTGGTGGTGGTGGTGGTGGAGTTAATGGTAGTGCCCCTGACAAGAAAGTCAGAACTACAGGTTAATATTCAGGGAACATGGATTTGAATCCATGGTAGATGAACCTTGACCTTTATAAAAAGCTAGTCAGTTGCAACCATTGTCAATTGTCATGAAAAACTCATCAAGTTCACTCATGTCAATGAGGGAATGAAATTTAATGTCTTTATCTGGTTTGGACCTACAGCATGAGGTTGCTTCTTAATTGCCCTCTGGGTAATTAGGGATGGGCAATAAATGGCCTTACCAGAGACACCCACATCACATGAAAAATGAAGAGAATGTTGTTTGGGCTGAAAAGAATGTTCTGACCATGTTGGAGAATGAAGGAGTCAGCAGCTTCTTTTTCCTGAAGCCTTCAAAAACAACAATTGCATCATCATAATTATTCCCACACAGTCTGAACTAATCAATATTTGATGACATAATTGTTAGGAGCAACCCTGGTTGCCTCCCTGGTTGGCACTGAGCGAAGTCATCAGTGGTGAACTCTGTGGGAACGCCATTATCTCTGACCTCAAAAAGAAGGGAAACCTGAGCAAGGAATGTCTGTGACTCTGAGTGCCCGGGGGGTGGGGGAGGTGGCAATAGCCACATGGTATTATTCCTAAAATTGTTAATCCAGAGACTCGGATAATGTTCTGGGGACCTGGGTTTAAATCATGCTAAGGCACATGCTGGATTCTGAATATTTTTTATAAAATCTGAAATTGAGACTCTAATGATGACAATGAAACCATTGTTGATTGTTGGAAAAACCCATCTGGGTCACTAATGTCCTTTAGGGAAGGAAATTGCCATCCTTATCTGGTCTGGCCTACATGTGACTCCAGACCCACAGCAATGTGGTTGACTCAACTGCCCTCTGTGTAATAAATGCTACTTAGCCAGTGACACCCTTATCCAGTAAATGAATAAAAAAAAACTCCCGAAACTTCAATCAAGAACTACCTTGAGTCTAGCTGCGTGCAATGCTACAATCAGTTTCCCACATGAAGAATGAAGATTTGGACATGGAATGAGAGTGACTAGTGTTTACTGAGCCATATTCAGCCTGTAATGTTCTGAGAAAGGGAAAAGAGGAAGTTTATTTTAAAACATCTCTTTCTGACTTGGCCCTAATGCTGTAGAAATGTAGGGTGATCACTTGTAGTCTATTATAAAACCAGAAAAATTATTTTTGTCTGATGTTATGGTAGCTATCTTATAAGGAAAAGTCGGAATTAAGTCTTTCTGTGTCCAATATGTTCACACAAACAGCCCTAACAAAAAGAGACATTGACACCTGATGGTATTGGAAAGACATAACTGCTGTATAGAAAACAAAAAATGCTGGAAATCACAGCAGGTCAGGCAATATCCGTGCAGAGAGAGCAAGCTAACGTTTAGAGTCCAGATGACTATTCATAGAATCATAGAGATGTACAGCACGGAAACAGACCCTTCAGTCTAACCCGTCCATGCTGACCCAGATATCCCAACCCAATCTAGTGCCACCTGCCAGCACCCGGCCCATATCCCTCCAAACCCTTCCTATTCATATACCCATCCAAATGCCTTTCATACTGGTGTATAAGCAGAAAATCTGTGAGCCAGAATATTAAAATACTGCAGAACCTCCTAACACCAGTCAGCTATTGAGTGTTTCTGGGGACAATATCTCCTGATGCCTGGTGTATTCTGTTCTCTGAATGGCTGTAGTGACTCAGCCTCACTCCAATGTAGCTTTCTGGGGAATGTGTAACTTACTGCTATTGAGCACATTGACAGTTACTAAATGTGCACTTTGTGTTGAAACTAAATATAAACTACTTCCATACAGTTCTCAAGTTTTCATAGGCACCAGAGTATGGAGATAGTTTGTGAGGAAGAATTGGTGTGTGACACATGATCAGAGTATTTACACTAGTTCCCTGAGATTTCTACTGATAGACCATCCCCACATGAGGCTTGGAGAACAGGAGAGACCCCCGTCGACTCCTGGTGCAGGCAGCCCCAGGTGGGGGAGAGAACAGATTCTGGTCTTGAGATCTGGCCTGAAGTGGGAACACAGTCCAAATAATGTAAAATAGCTGCTTGTAAATACGAAGGAGCATTCTTCTGTTGAATCTTTACAATTTATATTTATAAACCCTTAAGGAATGCAGGTGTTTGTAAGTTGGACGTTTGTGAATTGGAGACCCCCTTTACAGGATGCAAACTGCAGTGTATTTTTCTTAATGAAATGGCTGAGAAACACATGTAGTAGTAACTAAATTTTTGAAGCTTGAGACCATTAACAATGGTGTTTCAGAATTAATCCACACATTCCAGCACCACACTGCACCTGCTGGGAATTCCTTTATCCCACTGCAATGTAATGTTTAAACCTCTTCATTATCAGTCAGCTTCTGTTATCATAATGGTAGCTGGGACCTCTCTTTAATTCTAATGGTTAACCAAAATTCTGCTAAATATTGTCTTCACCCTCTGCATGCCTGATTAAATTCCATTGACACTTTCCGTGCACATAAATTCTTCCTGTGAGGCTTTGGGTATGTTTCCCAAAAGGAGAACTATAAACAATTAGGTCAGAAATAACTCAAGGGAGAAATTAGATGCAAGACAAAGTGATGAAAATTTGTTTAAAGGTCTATTGTTTATGATTTGTTCTTGAGTGAGAGTAAAACAGTATTTATTGCTGACCCCAAGTCCTTCTGCAAACATTGAACCAACAACTGGAAGTCTGTCCAATCCAGAGTGGACAGGGACTATGGCTCCCCTTCCAGAAAACTGTAAAGGTACTAATTGGCTTTTCTTTTTAAAAAAAAATCAGATTTATTGGTTAGAATTTCACCTGTGGCTATGCTCAGATTTATTTTATCATATAAATTACTATTCTCACGTATTAAACAATGCCCAGTTGTAATCAATCATTTTAACACCAACCCATGGAAAATGAATAACAGAGCTTCACTCAGTCTTGAAGCTGCTCAAAGATTGACCTTTTAGAGATTCCTGGTTTGTACTTTCACTGCAGGGCTATGAACAGAAGTAAGTTGTTACCACTACTTTATCCAGTAACTATCACGGCCCTGATCTTTGAAATTCAACATTTCATTGGTTCTCATACTTTTATAACACTTTTAGTTTGAATTCCTCTGAGTGTGAGATGGTTTTGAAAGTGGGCAGCCAATCCATCAGTCGTACAAATGGAGCTTCACACCTTTTTTAATGGAATGGGACATGCTTGTGATTTGTGGATCCGCAATTACATTATAGATTATCTTAATCAACATGTCTGCAAATGTTATGATTCAGCTCTGGAGGAGGTGAGACGTGAACTCAAGTCCCCTTTCTCTGAGGTAGGGGAACTACCACTGTACCACACAAACCCAGAAGTCTAAGAGAAAGTGAGGACTGCAGATGCTGGAGTTCAGAGTTGAGAGTGGGGTGCTGGAAAAGCACATCAGGTCATGCTGCATCCAAGGAGCAGGAGAATCGACGTTTCGGGCATAAGCCCTTCATCAGGAATGTGGAGGTGGTGGGATGGGGACTGAAAGATAAATGAGAGAGTGGAGGGGGCATGGGGAAGGTAGCTGGGAAGGTAATAGGTGGATGCAGGTGGACGGTGATGTTGATAGGTCAGAGGGGAGAGTGGAGCAGATGAGGGGGAGGAGGATGGACAGATAGGATCGGCCAAACCCTCCAACTTGGCACCGCCCTCTTGAACTGTCCTACCTGTCCATCTTCCTTCCCCCGCCCCCCCTGCCCCACCCTCCCCTCTTAACATCCTATCAACATCCAAACCCCACCTCCATCTACCTATGGCCTTCCCAGTAACCTTCCCCAGCCCTGATCTCACCCTCCTATTTATATCTCAGCCCCCTACATCACCCCCCCCACCCCCACTCCCCAACATTCCTGATGAAGGGCTTATGCCCGAGACATTGATTCTCCTACTCCTCGGATGCTGCCTGACCTGCTGAGCAAACCCAGTAGTTACCTTGTATGATGATCCAGAAAGGCTGCAGAAACACCAGTCAAAGTGTATTCATTACATTAATATTGTAAATACCGTGCAAAGTCTACAGCAACTTTGCTTAATATTTAAACCAACACAAAATTACTGCAAGCCCATTTAAAATGCAGAACATTTCCTTGACAACATGAACAATGACTTGCATTTGTTTGGCAAATTTCATGCAGAAAAGTTACTAAAATGTCTCACAGAAATATTGTTAAAAAGGACGTAAACCAAAAGAGATATTGAGGGGTTTAGAGAGTGGGGATTTGAGTGGTTTGCACTTAGATTTAGATTTAGATTAGATTACAGTGTGGAAACAGGCCCTTCGGCCCAACAAGTCCACACCGACTCGCCGAAGCGAAACCCACCCATACCCCTACATTTACCCCTTACCTAACACTACGGGCAATTTAGTATGGCCAATTCACGGTTCTTGTGGGGAGTGTGAGTGTTTGGGAGAAGCACAGTGTTACTTGGAAAAACAGGTGACAGGAAGGTGGGGAGGAAATTCCAGAGATGGGGTGTGATAGATGGCTAAGTGCATAGACAGTCAGAAAAACCGACAGGGATGGCAATGTTAAGGTGGGAAGAATGAATCACTGAAGGAGGTCACAGATATATGAGGAAATCAAACCGTAAAAGGATTTAAACACATGAATGAATGAGACATTGAGTTATTGGGGTTTGGATTAGAGTGGTGCTGGAAAAGCACAGCAGGTCAGGCAGCATCCAAGGAGCAGGAATATCAACGTTTTGGGCAAAAGCCCTTCATCAGGAATGGAGGCAGGAAGCCTCCAGAATGGAGAGAGAAAAAGGATGGGGGTGGCGTGGGGAGAAGGTAGCAAAGAGTACAATGGGTGAATGGGGGTGGGGATGGAGGTGATAGGTCAGAGAGGACGGTGGAGCGGATATGTGGGAAGGAAGATAGGCAGGTAGGACAGGTCATGGGGACGGTGCTGAGCTGGAAGTTTGGAACTGGGGTAACATGGGAGGAGGAGAAATGAGGAAAATGGTGAAGTCCACGTTGATGCCCTGGGGTTGAAGTGTTCTGAGGCGGAAAATGAGGCATTCTTCTTCCAGGCGTCAGGTGGTGAGGAAGCGGCAGTGGAGGAGGCCCACGACCTGCATGTCCTCGGCTAAGTGGGAGGGGGAATTGAAATGTTGGACCACAGGGTGGTGTGGTTGATTGGTGCGGGTGTCCCAGAGATGTTCCCTAAAGCGCTCTGCTAGGAGGCACCCAGTCTCCCCAATGTAGAGGAGACCGCATCGGGAGTAACGGATACAATAAATGACATTGGTGCATGTGCAGGTAAAACTTTGATGGATATGGAAAAGCTTCTTTGGGGCCTTGGATGGAGGTGAGGGAGGAGGTGTAGGCGCAATTTGGTTGAAGATGCCCTCCAGTGCATCTCATCCACATCTTGCATCTGTACCCTCAAACCCCACACCTCCAACCGTAATAAGGACAGAACGCCCCTGGTCCTCACCATCCACCCTACCAACCTTCGCAAAAAACCACATCATCCGCCGACATTTCCGCCACCTCCAAACAGACTCCACCACCAGGAATATATTTCCCTCTCCACCACTTTCCGCTTTCCACAAAGACCGTTCCCCCCATGACTACCTGGTCAGGTCCACGACCCCCAACAACCCACCCTCCCCTCCTGGTACCTTCCCCTGCCATCACAGGAATTACAAAAACTGCACCCACACCTCCTCCCTCACCTCGATCCAAGGTCCTCCTGCTCTTTGGATGTTGCTTGAACTGTTGTGTTTTTCCAGCACTACACTCTCGAAACATAGGCAAAGTGACTAGTTCAGTTTGGGGAAGCCTGATTGGCATGGATAAGTTGGACTGAAGGGTCTGTGTCTGTGCTGGACAACTCTTTGACTCTGGTTGTTTATATTGGCCTTGATGACTCAGCATTTATCGCATGAATGGGTGAGCCCAAGCTCCAATTCGTTGTCTACACAAGGCCGTGATATTGGCATTAAATAACTCACTTCAAAATCCAGGACCAGAGGAAGGACAATGTTAGTGAAGAACATGTTCCTTGATGCCTTTCAGTGAACCTGGGTGGAAGTGTGCATTGCAATTGAAAAATCAAGTGTGGATTACGCAGTTCACTTGTTGAAGAAAAGCCAATTAATTGAGATATTAAAATATGCCTCAAGTGATACAATGACAACTGTTGAGGAGTTCTCTCCTCCAGGGGATGACAAAGGATTCAGAAAAAACAACTGTTGAGTTATTCCCAAAGCCACTTTTATATTGTGATCATTTCCCAATATCTTTCATTGTGTTTGCCTCCACCTTCAGCCACAAGTGTAGAGTGGATGATCCATTTTGGTCTCCTTCTGTCATTTCCAGCATCATAAATGTCAGTTTTCAAACAATCGATTCACTCCACATGATATCAAAAAATGGCTGAAGGCATGGATAAGGCAAAGGCTATGGGCCCTGAAACATTCCGGCAATAATACTGAAGACCTGTGCTCCAGAACTTGCCGCTTCCCCAGCCAAGCTCTCCCAGTACAGTTACAATGTTGGCATCTACACAACAATGTGGAAAATTATCCAGGTATGTCCTGTACACAAAAAAAAATGGGATAAACCCAATCCAGCCAATTACTGCCCTGTCAGTCCACTCTCGATCATCAGTGTTGGCATCTACACAACAATGTGGAAAATTATCCAGGTATGTCCTGTACACAAAAAAAAAACAGGATAAACCCAATCCAGCCAATTACTGCCCTGTCAGTCCACTCTCGATCATCAGTAAAGTGATGGAAGGTAACATCAACAGTGCAATCAAGCAGCACCTGCTCAGCAATAACCTGCTCAGTGACACCCAGTTTGGGTTCCGCCAGGGCCACTCAGCTCCTGACCTTGTTACAGCCTTGGTTCAAACAGAATTGAAAGGAGCTAAATTTGAAAGGTAAGGTGAGTGTGGCAGCCCTTAACATTCAGACAGCTTTCAAACAGCCTGGCAAAACTGGAGTCAATAGAAACAGGGGGGAATCTCTGTGCTGGTTGGATTCAAACATTGAAGGATGGTTGATGTTGTTGAAGGTCAATTATCTCAGCTCCAGGAAATATCTACAGGAGTTCCACAGGGTAGTGTCCTAGGCCCATCCATTTTGAGCTGTTTCATCAATGACCTTCCCTCCATCATGAGAGACCCAGGTTCAATTCCCCCTCAGGCAACTGTCTGTGTGGAGTTTGCACATTCTCCTCGTGTCTGCGTGGGTTTCCTCCGGGTGCTCCTGTTTTCCCCCACAGTCCAAAAATGTGCAAGTTAGGTGAATTGGCCAGGCTAAATTGCCCGTAGTGTTAGGTGAAGGGGTAAATGTAGGCGAATGGGTCTGAGTGGGTGCTCTTCGGCGGGTCGGTGTGGATTTGTTGGGCCGAAGGGCCTGTTTCCTCACTGTAAGTAATCTAATCTAATCATAAAGTCAAACGTGGGGATTTTCGCCAATGATTGCACAATGTTCAGCACCATTTGCTCCTCGATATTGAAGCAGTTCTGGAACAAGACTTGGACGATATCCAGGCTTGGGCTAATATGGAAAGTAACATCATGCCATTTGAGTACCTACATCCAATATGAGACAATCTAACATTATCTCTTGATGTTGAATAACATTGCCTTTGCTAAATCCCCCGAATACCAACATGCTGCATTTGCCATTGACCCAAAACTGAACTGATCCAGATAAATACATTGGCCACAAGAGCAGGTCAGAGCCTAAGAATTCAAGTAACTCACCTGAATCCTCCAATCCTGTCCATCATCTTCCAGAAATGAGTCAGGACTATGATGGAATATTCTCCACCTGTCCAGATACATATAGTTCCATCAATATTTAAAAAGATCATCACTGTCTGTAGAGAGCAGCCTCTTTGACTATCACCCCACCTCCACCTTCATTATTCACTCCTGCCAGACCAACGCACAGTGACAGCAGTGTGTGCTATCTTTAAGATGCACTGTAGTAACTAACCAAAGTTGCTTCAACAACAGTTTCAAACTCATAAGCCCTACCATCTAGAGGGCAGCAGATACATGGGAACACCCACACTTGTAGGTCTCCCTCCAAGACACTCACCATCCTGGCTTGGAAAAACATCACTGTCCTTCATTGTCACTGGGTCAGAATCCTGGAACTCTCTCCCTCACAGCACTGTGGACGTCCCTCCAGTCTAAGAACTACAACAATTGAGAAAGCAGCTCACTACCACCTTCTCCTTCACAAGTAGAGCTGGCAACAAATGCTGATCTGGGCTGTGACACCCAAAACCAAAAACAAATTGGATTCTCTTACCAAGACTTCAATTACTTTTTTAAAAATATTAGTTATTTTGCAGGCTGTTTGATCCCATTAATCATTGTTCACAAAAATAATCCAACCGCTCAGCTATCATTCTGAAACATGATTTCAGATGTGGACAACTGCAGACATCTATTCCTTTGTACTTGATTGACATGAGCATGAATAACATAATTAAAATGTGAGAATTTTTAATAAAAGCTTGTTTTTCCTTCTGAACACAGTCTATCCAGGAAAACTGATCTTTAATGAGGTTTTGGAGGTGAAATGATCTTCATGATGTTCTCATTAGAGAGAAATCTTTTGTTTGTAGTCTGTTTCATGTTAATGGACTGGGGAAAATATTGAAGTATATAACAAGAGTATGTAGTTAAGCTATTTTGGTATGTTGTACGCTTTATGTGAAGCTAGTAACTGGGCATCTTCATGGAGTGATGTCATGTTTTCAGCAATAGTTTCACAATATAGTCATCATTTATTTTCTATTATTTCAATGAAAAACATCACAGTCTTACATGAATTTCTCATCACCAAATTTCTTTGAGAGCAAATTAGTCATGTCAATGTAATTTAACAATTGGATAATGGTTCAATATTCTCATTGGTTCACAGTTCATCTACTGAGAGCCAAATAAATGATGTGAGGAGGAGGGGGTTTACATCCTCTGGGATCTCATAATTTTACATTTATGACAAAATTTAGCCTATTAAGTGGTTCTTTGGAACCAACAAACACAACACATGTGATAAAAGTTTGGTCCTAGCCTCTACTGGGAATTGAACCAACATCCTCAGAACTGTGAGGTCAATGTTGATTCTCTTCACTGCAAAACCATATATATTGATGTGAAGAAATGAAGAGATTATTCTGACAAACTTAGAAATGTGTGCCTATTAGCTTAATGGTGCAAACAAACCATATAATAGTCATCGGAGTAAAGATTCACAATACTTACAAAATATATGCAGAAGCAGCATTTGTGTTACTCCATGAAAAGATATATGGAAGGAATTAACATTTTTGAGTCCAGTGACCCTCCTTCAGAATCGGTTTTCCAGCATTCACAGTTCTTTGTTTTATTATATTGAAAGAATATTCAGCTAATATTTGATTTTCTTCAGTGAAGTTTCTCAATTTAGCATACTTAATCATCATATTCATTTAACCCTTAGATTGGGAGATTGAAAGCCACAAATCTAAATTTGCTGACAGAAAACAGAGTTTATAAGCAGTGTGGGTGGGAGGAGAAAAGTACAAAAATATATTGATAAATTCAGTGAATAGGCAAAACTGTAAAAAGGATTTTAGTAATACAGAGATAGGTGGCATTGGAAGTGATATCGCAAGAAGCAAAAATAGAAGCTGATATTAAATGGTTATGTGTATCTCTGCAAACAAAATAATTATGTTGAAATCTTGCATCTTTTTTGAAGTACCGGGGAGCTTTGAATCTGTACCTTTCTCCTCTGCAGTACATATTATTGTGAGCATTTGAAATTTGAAATTTTTGCATTTGTCCTGATAAGTGCAAAATGAAAAGCTTTGGCAACACATCTGTCTTTTGAACAGATTAAATTAAAGGGCAAAACACACTGCCAAAGGGATATCATTTCGGTGGATGTGAGGTCATTCATTCTGGAGATACAAACGATAAAACAAAGTATTTTCTAAACGGTGAAAAGCTAGAAACAGTGGCGATCTGTAAAGACGGCAGGTACACATGTAGAGAGTTACAGCTACAACAATCAACACAGTGTCGTAAAGAATTACAGGATCACAAAACTGTTAAAACACAGAAGGAGGCTTTTCATCCCAATGCGATATTTAAATAAGCAACATTATCAAATACCAATCTTTCACACACCATTTCTATCCAAATAGCCAGGAGAAAGTGAGGACGGCAGATGCTGGAGATCAGGAAGAAGGGCTTATGCCCGAAATGTCAATTATCCAAATAACCATCCAATACACTCTTGAATGCCTGAAATGAACCTGCCTCTACCACATTTCCAGACAGTGCATTCCAGTCCTAACTAATTGCTTTGTGAAAATATTTGTTCTCACATCACCCTTTGATGATGAAGAAAATTATGCAGGAGATGCAAAAACAAATTAAAAGAGTGAATGGATTGCTGGCCTTCATATGTAGAGGGGTAGAATACAAGCAGAGAAAGGTTAGATTAAGTTATATAAATTCTTGGTTAGACTATGCCTATGAACAGTTCTGGACAGTACACTTAAGGGATTGGCCTTGGAGGGAATGCAGTTTAGTTTTGCTAGAATAATTCCTGGACTCCACAGCGTTACACAGCGACACTGACCCTCTGCACACTCCTCCCAGTCTGTTACACAGTGATACTGACTCACTGCACACTCCTCCTAGGGGTTAAAGTCTAAAAGTTTCATTTATATCCTTCAGAAATGAAATGAAGAAACCTTGCTTCACAGAAGTTGTGATAGAGATTTGAAACTTGCTTTCAAAAATGGCAAGTGATGCTAGATTACTTGCAAATTTTAAACCAGAGATGTTTGATAAGCAGAAGTATTAAGGGATAGAGGGGCAGAGACAGAAAAGTAGATTTAGTTTGGTGTTCAGCCATGATGTCATTGAATGGTGGAACAGACTTAAAGGGCTGAAGGACCTCCTCATGTTCAAACAGATAGATATTTGTCATCACCATAGGCTTCAATAGGATTTCCAGCTCTCTCTGTAGCTGGAACAAGTGCACTTTCTATCTGTCTAAATTTTGCCTTAAATGAGTCCTTGTTCTCATCATCCAACTAATTTTGAATCTTCCTCCTTATTGTGTTTTCACCTTTTCTTCTGATGATGATGACATGACCTATGGGAACTATTTGACAGAAAATGGATTTGCATTTATTCTGACAATGCCAAGCCCAAGTTTGAGCTAAATAGTTTGATCCTGACTTGTATCAGCAAACGATCTTGATCCACGGCCATAAATGAAATAAAGAACTGTGGATGATGGCGATCTGAAACAAACAAAAAAAACAAAAAATTGCTGGTGAAACTCAGCAGATGCTGCCAGTCCTACCGAATTTCTCTAGCAACTTCTGTTTTTGATTGTTTCTGATCCACAATCATTTTGTAGACAATTCTGAATATGCAACACATTAGCCAGCTCTCTGAGAAGTTTTTACTCAGTCCAATGGTAAATCCCCTCTCAATAAAAAGACCAAAAAAAACCGTTAACATCAAAGTAAACTGTTTTGCCCACTAAAGCCCTCTCTATTGATTTGAAAATAAATTACGGCAGTGTAACATGTGAGATGTTGACATGTTCCAAGTCTCCAATAGATTATCAATAACCCTACATTGTTCTGCATAGACCTTCTAGTATTGACAGTGCTTTAGTTATTCAAGATTGCAACTCAAGTAAGCACTTGAAACTGAATGTCAACACAGCCTTTTCTCATTATTTCCAGACAAGCTGAATACTATATTGTTCTGTTCAATCAATTAAAAAAAAATATTTATCTAATTTACAACAAAAGAATAGATTGTACAAGATAAAAGTATCTTGAGACTCTCAGTAGATTCAATGTGATACGTCGCAACAATTCATCTTTTGAATTTTTCTGCTGGTATTTTAAAAAGTAAAATTAACTAAATAACAATGCGCACAATGAGCTAATTTCCAAGCAACTGTCCAATTGCATTAGTCATTAAGATTGAAAAGCAAAATCAATTAACATTTCTAAACTGCCTAAGAGTAATTTAAATAGAGGCACCTATGTTATTTGTGATACAGCAAAATTCGATTGCACTAAATTTTCAAAACTAAAATGCTCTTCTTTTGGTTAAGTCATAAAAGACTGTTAGCTCATGGATTTGAAGAGAAATGTTTGGATTTGTTTGGAGATTAGCTGAGAGACAGACGACAGAGCAAGGATGTTGGTCAGTTACTGGGCAGAAAGTGACAAGTTGAGGAGTGTGATACTGGAAAAGCACAGCGGGTCAGGCCGCATCCGTGGAGCAGGAAAGTTGACGTTTTGGGCATAAGCCCCTCATCAGAAATGTTGAGGAGCTTATGCCTGAAACATCACCTCTCCTGCTCGTCAGATGCTGCCTGACCGGCTGTGTTTTTCCAGCACCACGCACTTTGACTCTGATCTCCAGCATCTGCAGTCCACACTTTCTCCATAGAAAGTGACAAGTGGTGGTTGTCTCCTAAGGACCTGTGTTGAGACATCAATCATTCATTATACCCCTGTTTGCTGATAATAGTGCAATAGTGTCGATGGGAGCATAAGTTTAAAAGGTTGAATGGGGAAGAAAATCATATGCTTAATTTATTTTGATGTTGACAAATAGTGAGGTCTTCCACTTTGATCTGGAAAGATAGATCCAAAAAGTTTTTAATGGACCAAATCAAAAAGGTATGGAGAGCCAAGAATCCATTGTACATGGATCATAAAAATATTACCAATATCATGAAAAAAATGTTCAAAATGGCTAATATTGTATCAGCCTTAATATCTCAAGGACTTAAGCTGAAAGAGTTAGACATCATACTGCAGTGATCATGTTTAGCTGATGCTTGAGTATCTGGTCATCAAAATCAAAATAATGCAAAAATCAAAATCTGAAATGTTCAGCAGGTTGGGCAGTCTTTCAGAAAAGAGAAACCCAGTTGATGGGCAGAATGTGTCCATTTTGGGGTGGAGAGTTTGAAAGTGAGGGAACAGTAAAACAGTGGGGGATGAGAGGAGGGGGATTGTCTGCCAGACCAATTCCCAGAGTGTGAGGGAAATCTCCCCGTGGCAGGCTAGAAGCCGGAATGTTCCTCTGCCTGCTCACCATCACTTTCACACAATTAGAGATAGGCATCACCTTGCTTGCATAATCAACATCCTACAAAAAAAAAACAAATCAATCTCCCTATTGACAGAGGGGACAGGGATGGGGGTCGGGGGGGATTGAATCCTTTTGAGGCTGCTGGGAATTTCCTGGGATGGGAGACACAATTCTATGAAGGTGTTTCTGCACCGCATTGGGCAGGAGGTAAGGGGAAGGAGAGCTGGAGACTTCATATGCCAAACAGGAGGCCACAGGGTATGGAAAAGCCTCACCACATTAGCACATAACCATGAGTTTCCAAACCAGGAATCCAGCAAGAATCTCTCCCGGTTTATGGGAACAACATCATTTCTTATGGTCTGTGCTATCCTGCTTCTCCCTCGGATTTGACACTCTTTGGAAACTGGCTGATTTCTCAACCTCCTACTGAGGCCCGGACTGAAGAGTGAACCTTATTAAAAGCTGAAGTTCCTCTGAAATCACTTTCACATGTTACACCAGCCCACAGCACATTGTTAACCATCTTACCATTTGTCATACTCTTCCTTTTGACTAAGTTAAATTGTTGGTCTTTCATGAGCTAAGCATTTTATTTTTTAAAACAAAGTTTCAATTTTTTAGCACTTTACTTCACTCTTCCCTGAAGACTAGGTGCTGTAACTCTTATAATATTATGGTTCTTGTTATCTTACAGTTCACTGATTTGCACATATTCCCCACTGTCCTCAGATCCTCTATTATTCTCAGAGCCAAACATTTCATTAAACCATGGTCTAACAACATTTATCACAAAGAGTGACCCAATATTGTAAAAGCCATTAATCATGGTTATTATTTGGGTGACAGATACTTCATTCAATATATTACACAAAGCGGTGTCTATCTGTGACGTAGCAAACAGGAAATCTTTCACATCAATTGGAGTGCCTGTGTCACTCTTCATATTTATTAAATGTGATGAGGATGAACAACAGAATGCCAATTGTGTTTCCATATTTTCCCCTTATTTATCTCCATTCCCTGCCAACCCTGCTGTTACAGTGACCTTTCTGTGACTTCAGTGTGTGGAATATTACCCTGGCAAAGGCATTGTTAGGGAATCTCTATGAATGGATCATTCAAATGGAGTCTGACATTGTCAATTCTAACATGGTTCCTCTCCCCCGCTTTTATTGAATTTGGTGAAGGGGAGCCTATTGACTCTGACAGTGAGTATTAGAACATTCAACCTCGAAGCAACTGTACTCTGCTGCAAGAAACAAGGTTGAAGATATGGAAGAGATCTTTGATAATGTTTTTGTTCTGCATCATAACAATTGTCGAAGTAGATGATGAAATGTAGATACAATCACGTTTTTTGCTGTGGATAATTTACACATACTGAGGTTGGGTGGAATTTCAATAATTGTAGTGAGCTTACAGATATCACAAAGATATTTCTCAGCTGGTAGTATGTGTGACAGGGTTAAAAATTATTGGTCACTTTACCTCATGGTCATATTTACAAACACTCTGACTTCACCGGTCAGTTCATTAACCATAAACACAGCTGCAGACAAAGTCAAACATCTGAGCAGGCTCATTTTTACCAGGAGAGGAAATTCACCTTTAGGTGAAATGTGAAGGTATGGAAACAAAACCCTTAAAGTTCACATTCAGAGACAAATCAGGAAATATCTTTAAAAGTCTCAAGATCACAGAGGTCACTTGCAAAGCTGAAGACATTAGAAAGAGTCAAGAAACTGATGACCAAAAGAGTCTCAGCTGTGGGTTGTGACTGCAGCTGGTCCTGGGACTCACCAGTTGTCCTGGGTATCAAGGCATTTAAAGTAATTTTTCACCAAAAGTGAATAAGGTATGACTTATTATCCACCATAAGAGAAAATGCTGGAAAATCTCAGCAGGTCTGGCAGCATCTGTAAGGAGAGAAAAGAGCTGACGTTTCGAGTCTAACTGACCCTTTGTCAAAGCTTATATTTATGACTTATTATCAGTTCTCTAACTGCAATGTGAGAGTGAAAAGGGAGACTTTCACAAAGTGTAAAGTGATTTTGTTGATTTTTCAGACTGTTTGAATGATCTGGAAGGGAAAGATGGAAACTGATGCTTGTGCTAACCTATACATTTGCAATAAAATCCTTTTAAATCTTTAAATTCAGCACATGTATATCAGATTTTTTTCAACAGTGAATCTCAAACCATAATTTTTCAGGATTTCCATATTAAACTGCACTTACACTTAATCCTTAACGTGTTCCAATTTCAGCAAAATAATGATGATAAATGCTGACATTTCATTATCAAAAAAGGCAAATGTCTGGCCATTTTTTTTGAGTATTAATCTCTCAGTTGTACGATTTATGCTTTAAGTGACATAAGAAAATGAGTAAGTATTTGCTACCCATCATAATTCTCTGGGATATAGAATAAATCAGTTAATGCTGTATCAGTATAAATTCCATGAGATATGAGTACATTACAAAGAAAAATTGGAACTATGAGGATTATAGATTTCATTTTGTGACCCTATGTTCATCGAAAGTGCAGTTCTTCAAATGTACTACAAAGGAAATGTGTAAGGAGCCTAGTATGACCACTGAATCAAAATTCCAGAGTGTTTATGAGCTGTCCAATAGATAATGTATAAGGAACACACATTTTTCCACTAACATATGTGAGTAAAACAATACAGAGCCAGACATTGATGGATAACTAACTTAATTGGCAAACAAGAATCCCACAAGATTGGGTGGAATATTAGTTCTATTCCTTCCATTGACTTCGAAAGGCAGTTCCCCAAAGGGTGGGTTTGCATAAAATTGTCCCTTTATGAATTTATGATATTGTTAGTAACTGAGCTTTTATGTACCAATAGGGGGTTGATTAGCTTAGTTATTCTGGCTGGCTGTTTTGTGATGCAGATTGAGGCCAACAGTGCAAGTTCAATTCCTGGAGCAGCTGAAGTTACCACAGAGGATTCTCCTTTTCAACCTGTTCCCTCAACTGAGGCATGGTGACCTGCAGATTAAACTCACCACCAGTTTTCTCTCTCTCTAATGGAAAAGCAGTCTGGGATTATAGCAACTTTACCAACATGAATAATCATCTAGATGATTGCTTCCTGTGTTTCTGATTGTACAGTGCATGTAAACTTTATAAATGATAACAACCAGGGTGTTTTCCCAAAGTAAGTCTTTAATAGCCAGGTTAAAAACTCATGGACCAAGTCAGTATAGCTTGAACCTCAACTGTTAACCTTAGTGTCAAACAAAGAACTACAGATGCTGGAAACAAACAAAAAGAGAAATTGATTGAGAAACTCAGCAAGTCTGGCAGCGTCTGTGGAGAGAAAACAGCATTGATGTTTTAGTTCCAGTGACCCCTCATCAGTTGTAAATAACAGTCATTCTGGATTTGAAGTGTTAATTCTGTTTTCTCTCCACAGATGCTGCCACACTTGCTGAGTTCTTCCAGCAATTTCTGTTTTAGTTTGTTAACATTAGTGTTTCATTAACAGGTCATCCTAAGTCCACTTCATAATAACCTCCTGCTTCTATTTTCCCACAGCAGACACTCACTGCCAGTCTTCTTGCTAGGGGAAGGCTGAGACAGGTTAGGCATTGAACTTTCCTCGCCTCTGTCAGTGTCTCTTCACAAGGGGTCAAAAGAAGAAAAAATCATCTACTTCACAGCCTCTATTTCTGTTAGGTCTGAGATAGACTGGAATAACAACAGCAGTTTGATAAACTGAACAGCTTCTCTCTACCTGCATTTCTACGGCTTGTGTACCAAAGATCAAATGCAAGATCTGCACTTACTGAGTCAATCTGAGATTGTGGCATATGATGTCAGCAAGAGAGACAGGTACTTTTACCTGACCGGAATCTCAGAACAGGTCTTTGAGGATTACAATGTGAGCTAGAAAGTGTTCTGGATGGTAATTTGACAGCAGGTCATTTGTGCGATGATTGTGCAATGATGAGCTTTCAATGGAATTAACATGTTTTAAAATGGACTTGTCCAAGGATTATGGCCAGACTGCCAAAAACAAAGATCCATTTTACTGTGCAAGGAAAGCACAAACTGGACTGAAACTGATTTATTTTCTCTAGCTTGTAACTAATGGTCTTTTAATCCTTTGTCAGATTAGAAAATGGCCACCTGCTTCGTTCAAAACATTCACTCTAAAAGCCGAGGAATAAAAGTGGAGATATCTTCTCCTGAAATGAACACCAAACTGATTATATCCTCTCTATAAACATCCTGCTCCGAGTAAATCCATTCAGGTTATGACAGCAACAGTTTAAACCTGTGCAGCTCAGTGCAGCTTTTAATTGAAACTTCCAATGTTTAAGTGGTGCTGTCACATCTGAGCTTTAACTCCTTATCCACTGGGAAGTGTCTTTTGTGCAGGGCTGTCTCTCTCCATATTCTGCACCATTGCAGATTATTCCTATTCTGTTTCCTTGAGCAATGAAAGTGGGAAACCTGCTCTGTGTAACACTCCTCTGCAAAAAGCTTTTATTAAACCAGAGCAGGGTCCCCTCTAAACCTTCCACTGACTCTCCTTCCAATTCAATGAGGAAGCAACTTGTCTCTTGCCCAGCAATGTGATGGTATACCAAATGAAATCAGCAATAAAAGAACCTGCTTCCAGCTTTATATTCAACCGATCTATAGCACAGCCCCACTGAAAACACCTCACACTGTGCCCCTTTCCAGGCAGTAAAGCTGTAAAAAAGAAAATCAGCATTCAGAATGATTCTTCCCCATTTTGTACCAGACCAACATATTCCCGCAATTTGAAAATTTCTTCTCCTGAACTGATGTGCTCAGATCCTATCGAAGACCACCACTCTCTGTTACTTCACTCACCCAGCCTCCTGACATATGTGTCCATTCAGTGAGTATTGGCAGCCACTCAATTAAGGGAGGATGTCAAAATCAGGTCAGATCCTGTATTCAGTCAGTGTCCAACCAGAATCACTGGATAATAATTCCAAGCAGGAACCTTTGGCACTTTGCCTGTCTCAGTTTATAAAGCTGACGCCAATTGCCGAACACCTATCACCACCTCGACTGAGCTCAGCTAACTCAACGCAGACCAGGGATTTACAAATTACCTTCATCGCCACAGGATACGCTGTATTCATATTTGTATTTCAAGTGAATATCAAGGACCTTGGCGATACTATGCACATATGAAAACATTTTAGTCATATAGGATTGCACTGATATTGACTGCAGCTTGGGGTTAGCTTATGATTGTGTAAATATTACCAAGATTTCAGAAGTTAAACAGCATATGTTACAAAGCCTCAAGCCAGAAGCCAAGGGTATTATTCACGCTTGAGGTCATTGTTATAACCCCAGTAATAATTTACAAATGAATGCCTGAAATAAAACTCCTGACAAAATTTTGAAATCATTTGCAGGTTGTTATTTATTTCTAGTGTTGCTGTTGCTGTAGGACTGTTATCGGCAAGTTTGCTTATAAGTAACTGGTTCGTTGTTCTGAACCTAACAAATGTTCACCAGGATTGCAAAGTGACTGAATAACTATGTATTTTTATCATCACCTTCTCTGTGCACCAATGTGCTGGTGTTAAAGCTGAAGGATTTCCTCACCCTTTCCTCTCCTATCAATCTGATGCCACATGGTGTGGGCTATTTAGTTTTGAGATTATAAATCAAGATTGATTTTATAAAACATGTTTCAAATCAAAACTCTGGTCTCTTATAACTCTCTTAGCTCGATATGATGAAAGGCTGATGCCTCTCCAGATTAAATGTTAATGCACTTGAAGAATTCTCAGTCGACTGTGGGAGGCAGTCGCAAATGAATTCTGATAGAAGCTTAACCACTATAGCATGCCATTTTTTCATGTTACTTTCAAAGAAAATGAATAAAAGTCTGAATTAAAATAATGGATGCTGAAAAGTTGTGTTAATCCACTGATACAAATATTAATATTTTCTGGGATGGTGTGTGTGGGATGAGTACTTGTGTAAGTATCTTTGGAAATAAATAAAGAATTAAATTATGAAATTGTGGTAAAACCTCAATTTTTGTCTCCAAGGGAGATGGGGTTAATCATTTTCAATTAAGTATAAGTCACAAGGGCAGAAATATTGCACAGAATCTTTAATGTTGAACTTGATAGATGTCATTAACAGAGTGGTGCATTTCACATTTACAAATATTTTGAATTAGTTCAATCTAAGAAGTTCTGAGCCCAGTTGATTGTAACACTGCAGAATGCAGGTCACAGGCTGAAATTGAGATTGGGAGATTCGTTTTGGGTGTAACAAGGTATTCTTTCAACAAAACGCAAAAAAGGCGATGTTACAGATTTGGGTTTAACAATAAATCAGAAATTGATTGCTCACATGGAATTATGATAAAATATAAAAAACCAAACTATTTTGATATCAGACCAATTTAAAGATTTTGAAATACACATAAAAGACCCCATTAATCCAAACAGCAACATCCTACAGTACTCATACCAGCGAGACTTCCTTCTCGATCACACCAGTAGGGTTAAATTTAACTGTGACTTCAATTCCTCATCTTGAGAATCTGGTTAGCTCTTCTTGGAGTTTCCATATAACTGAGCTCAGTCTCTCTCAGCTGCAATTAAACCCCTTGGGGTTTTAGCCAAGTACATCTCACCTGGAACTTATTCTCCTCACACTGGGGTAACACCTTCCTTAATATTTCAAGGTTCCCTCTTTTTCTCAGGAGCACCTGTTTTACGCTTCCAGCTTCTATATTCAGAAAACTCAAAAGCTTTCTTCCAAGCACTAGATGATTCAAAACATTCCAGAATCTTCCAGATTAAAACTAAATGCACTACACTGTTTAGTTTGTTCACTTGTAAATTCATTCACTGTAACTTCCCCATTACTTTCCAGGACTGCTACTGTCTTTTAGAAAATCACCATGGCTACAAACAGACATCAAAGTTAATCATTAAAACCCTTCAGACACATAGAAAAGCCATATGCCACTTGTTCAAATTTAACAAACCAAGATAAGTGACATTAAAGCGTATATAAATTCCACACATTACATCACAAAGATGATATATGCCAACCGTCTGAACTTGATGAAGCCTCAGTGTTGGTTACATTCTGCATGTGATGCAGTGGGAGGAGCCTTATTGATAACAGGTGGAATCTAATTCAGGCAGTGTGGGTTTCACCCTTCAGTTACAGAGCTAATGAGAACCAAATATTGGAACTTATTTGCCAGGCTCTTCCAAAGGTAGGCAACCTGGAGCTTATCTGGAGAGCATTGGGCCTTCTTCAGGATCAGGGAGACAGAAGATCTATCCTTCAAGCACTTTTGAAAGTGTTTTGCTTTCTCAAATTTCCTAAATCCCTGTCATCTGTGAAATTTCCCATTCCCAAACTTAATTAGGCAAGAGTCAGGAAGGATCAAACTAACCTCCTCCTGTCCAATTAAATACTTTTCCCCATAACTAATCTCTGCACCATTAAAATCTACCCAACTGGTTAGTGTTTCTGTTGAAAGGTGTACAGGTAGCATTTACATTATTAAGTGAAACAATTGTGTGATAACTTCATTAAGTGTTATTTCAGGCGATTACATATTAATATTTTTTTAAAATTGCTAGATACAGGGCAAAAGTGTTGCCACAATCCTATCAGATCATAGGGCTGCTCTCACTAAAGAGAAACAATGGTTGTGGTTTAATCTGAGCATTACCAAAGGTTTGAGGATCTAAGTCTTTCATAGTAACCTCAGCTGATGCGGGAATTGAACCCAAGATTCTGGGAAAGGTTAAAGGAATAGTGGATAGATTTATTAGAGAGTTAATGCAGATACCATAGGCTATGTTTGTCCAAGTTTAATAATTATATTTTACAAAATCAGATGACCTTGACTTTAATTACACAGGCTGGTTTTCAGGATATATCACCTTAAACCGATGTAACAGAATTATGGAAGAGATGTTACAATGCTGAGTGTTTGTCCCATTGTTTGAGTTATGATGAAAGCAGGTGTCTGAGAGAACCTAACCTTATTTTCAATTTATTTATTTATTGCAAACTTGCTCTTGTGGCTTCAAGTAGTAACTTTGCAATGTCCAATAGACTTTCAGAGAGATGACTTGAGATAGAAATCTCAATCACATTGAATGAGGGTTGGTACTGCAAAATAAAAGGATAACTGAAGCAATGGCTCACAGGCAATGAGACTGCTTATTGTTATTCTAAGTGGTTAATATTGTAATAAAAGATCTTGCTGAGCATTATTCACTTCGCCTGGGGCTGTTTTCCCTGGAGCGGAGGCTGAGGGGTGACCTTATAGATGTTTACAGAACCATGAGGAGCATGGATAGGAGAAATACACAAGGTGTTTTCTTTGAGTGGGGAGTCTAGAGGGCATAGGTTTAGGGTGAGAGGGGAAAGATATAAAAGAGACCTAAGGGGCAACGTATTCACGCAGAGGGTGGTACGTGTATGGAATGAGCTGCCAGAAGAAGTGGTGGAGGCTGGTACAATTGCAACATTTAAAAGGCATCTGGATGGCTATATGAATAGGAAGAGTTTAGAGGGATATGGGCAAAGTGCTGGCAAATGGGACTAGATTAATGTAGGATATCTGGTTGGCATCGGTGAGTTGGACCTAACGGTTTGTTTCCATGCTGTACATCTCTGTGACTCTAAGTCAGTTTGTAGAAGAATTGATATTTCTAGGTCTGCATTTCTTACTAAAGCATGTGTTTAAAGAATTTTCTCTTAATCTGAATTTAAACATTAAGTACCAATGGTCAGTTTGAAGAGCACACCAGGGTAAGAGGGAGAATCATTTCACAAACAAGCGCCTAATGTTCGGGTCATGGGGAAAATGACATAGTCTCTTGAAATAGAATCTCTGTGTATAAGTAAACACCTACTCCACCAATTGATTTGCAAAATGAATAGCAAGATTTGGAATTGTCTGTGGGAAGTATTTGTGATATATTTACACAGAACATAGATCATAGAACATGACAGCACAGTACAGGTCCTTCGGCCCTCAATGTTCCACCGATCTATGAAACCAATCTGAAGGACATCTAACCTACACTATTCCATTTTCGTCCATGACCATTTAAAAACCCTTAACGCTGGCAAGTCTACAAAGAGCAGTGGCCCCAAAACAGATCCTTGTGGTACCCCACTAGTAATGGAACTCCAGGATGAACATTTCCTATCAACCACCACTCTCTGTCTTTTCTCAGCTAGCCAATTTCTGATCCAAACCACTAAATCACCCTCAATCCCATGCCTCCGTATTTTGTGCAATAGCCTACCGTGGGGAACCTTATCAAACGCCTTCCTGAAATCCATTTACACCACATCAACTGCTTTATCCTCATCCACCTGTTTTGTCACCTTCCCAAAGAACTCAAGAAGGTTTGTGAGACACAACCTACCCTTCACAAAACCATGTTGTCTATCCCTAATCAACGTATTACTCTCTAGATTATTATAAATCCAACTCTTATAACCTTTTCCAATACTTTACCCACAAGCGAAGTAAGGCTCACTGGTCTATAATTACCAGGGTTGTCTCTACTCCCCTTCTTGAACAAGGGGACAACATTTGCCATCCTCCAGTCTTCTGGCACTATTCCTGTAGACAATGATAACATAAAGGTCAAAGCCAAAGGCTCTGCAATCTCCTCCCTGGCTTCGCAGAGAATCCTAGGATAAATCCCATCTGGCCTAGAGAATTGATATATTTTCGCAATTTCCAGAATTGCTAACACCTTCTCCTTTTGAACCTCAATCCTACCTAGTCTAGTAACCTGTATCTCAGTATTCTCCTCAACAACATTGTCTTTTTCTAGTATGGATACTGACAAAAAAATATTCTTTTAGCACTTCCCCTATCTCCTCTGACTCCACGCACAACTTCCCATTATTATCCTTGATTGGCCCTAATCTTTCTCTGGTCATTCTTTTATCCTGATACACCTATAAAAAGCTATAGGGTTTTCCCTGATCCTACCTGCCAACAATTTCTCATGTCTCCTCCTGGTTCTTATTAGCTCTGTCTTTGGGTCTTTCCTGGCTAACTTGTAACTCTCAAGTGACCTAACTAAGCCTTCACGTCTCATCCTAACATAAGCCTTCTTCCTCTTGACAAGAAATTCAACTTCTGGATCAATGGTGCTGGAAGAGCACAGCAGTTCAGGCAGCATCGAGGAGCTTCAGCAAAATTGACGTTTCGGGCAAAAGCCCTTCATCAGGAATAAAGGCAGAGAGCCTGAAGCGTGGAGAGATAAGCTAGGGGA